>NW_028182131.1:0-154000 GCF_964271855.1 Acomys minous
GCGCTGTAGTACTGATTCTGAGTATGTAACTGGGTTTGATGAAATCAGCATTTCTCTTGCTTCCCTGTGCCTAGGGAAGCTCAGTTTTAGTCACAGTAGCTCCCACAAGTGTCTCCTAAGCGTGGTCCCATTTCCTGAGAAACAGTTTATTTGCCGGGAGAAAAGTGCATTACTGTGCCCTTTCACCGTTCATCAAAGACATGTGTAGAAGCACAGCGCTAGGAGAAACGACCGTTTCTCGACGTTTTCTAACTCAGGGAACAAGTTGCACACTTCTGAGATGCATTTGAGCAACTTCGTAAGAAGCGGGTTTTTTGCCTAAAGAGACGTGCTTTAGAACGCGCTAGTTTTGCCTATTTGCGCAGTAGTACAGATTCTGAGTATGTAACTGGGTTTGATGAAATCAGCATTTCTCTTGCTTCCCTGTGCCTAGGGAAGCTCAGTTTTAGTCACAGTAGCTCCTACACATGTCTCCTCAGCGTGTTCCCATTTCCTTAGAAACAGTGTATTTGCTGGGAGAAAAGTGCATTACTGTGCCCTTTCACCGTTCAGCAAAGATATGTGTAGAAGCACAGCGCTAGCAGAAACGACCCTTTCTTGACGTTTTCTAACTCAGGGAACAAGTTGCACACTTCAGAGATGCCTTTAGGCAACCTTGTCAGACATGAGTTTTTTGCCTAAAGAGACGTGCTTTAGAACGAACTAGGTTTTCCTATTTGCGCAGTAGTACAGATTCTGAGTATGTAACTGGGTTTGATGAAATCAGCATTTCTCTTGCTTCCCTGTGCCTAGGGAAGCTCAGTTTTAGTCACAGTAGCTCCCACAAGTGTCTCCTCAGCGTGGTCCCATTTCCTTAGAAACAGTGTATTTGCTGGGAGAAAAGTGCATTACTGTGCCCTTTCACCGTTCAGCAAAGACATGTGTTAGAAGCACAGCGCTAGCAGAAACGACCGTTTCTCGACGTTTTCTAACTCAGGGAACAAGTTGCACACTTCGCAGATGCATTTGAGCAACTTCGTAAGAAGCGGGTTTTTTGCCTAAAGAGACGTGCTTTAGAACGCGCTAGTTTTGCCTATTTGCGCAGTAGTACAGATTCTGAGTATGTAACTGGGTTTGATGAAATCAGCATTTCTCTTGCTTCCCTGTGCGTAGGGAAGCTCAATTTTAGTCACAGTAGCTCCCACAAGTGTCTCCTCAGCGTGGTCCCATTTCCTTAGAAACAGTGTATTTGCTGGGAGAAAAGTGCATTACTGTGCCCTTTCACCGTTCAGCAAAGACATGTGTAGAAGCACAGCGCTAGCAGAAACGACGGTTTCTCGACGTTTTATTACTCAGGGAACAAGTTGCACACTTCTGAGATGCATTTAGGCAACTTTGTCAGACATGAGTTTTTTGCATAAAGAGACGTGCTTTAGAACGCACTAGGTTTGCCTATTTGCGCAGTAGTACAGATTCTGAGTATGTAACTGGGTTTGATGAAATCATCATTTCTCTAGAATCCCTGTGCGTAGGGAAGCTCAGTTTTAGTCACAGTAGCTCCCACAAGTATCTCCTCAGCGTGTTCCCATTTCCTTAGAAACAGTGTATTTGCTGGGAGAAAAGTGCATTACTGTGCCCTTTCACCGTTCAGCAAAGACATGTGTAGAAGCACAGCGCTAGCAGAAACGACCGTTTCTCGACGTTTTCTAACTCAGGGAACAAGTTGCACACTTCGCAGATGCATTTGAGCAACTTCGTAAGAAGCGGGTTTTTTGCCTAAAGAGACGTGCTTTAGAACACGCTAGTTTTGCCTATTTGCGCAGTAGTACAGATTCTGAGTATGTAACTGGGTTTGATGAAATCAGCATTTCTCTTGCTTCCCTGTGCGTAGGCAAGCTCAATTTTAGTCACAGTAGCTCCCACAAGTGTCTCCTCAGCGTGGTCCCATTTCCTTAGAAACAGTGTATTTGCTGGGAGAAAAGTGCATTACTGTGCCCTTTCACCGTTCAGCAAAGACATGTGTAGAAGCACAGCGCTAGCAGAAACGACCGTTTCTCGACGTTTTCTAACTCAGGGAACAAATTGCACACTTCGCAGATGCATTTGAGCAACTTCGTAAGAAGCGGGTTTTTTGCCTAAAGAGACGTGCTTTAGAACGCGCTAGTTTTGCCTATTTGCGCAGTAGTACAGATTCTGAGTATGTAACTGGGTTTGATGAAATCAGCATTTCTTTTGCTTCCCTGTGCGTAGGGAAGCTCAGTTGTAGTCACAGTAGCTCCCACAAGTGTCTCCTCAGCGAGTCCCATTTCCTTAGAAACAGTGTATTTGCTGGGAGAAAAGTGCATTACTGTGCCCTTTCACCGTTCAGCAAAGACATGTGTAGAAGCACAGCGCTAGCAGAAACGACCGTTTCTCGACGTTTTCTAACTCAGGGAACAAGTTGCACACTTCTGAGATGCATTTAGGCAACTTTGTCAGACATGAGTTTTTTGCCTAAAGAGACGTGCTTTAGAACGCACTAGGTTTGCCTATTTGCGCAGTAGTACAGATTCTGAGTATGTAACTGGGTTTGATGAAATCATCATTTCTCTAGCTTCCCTGTGCGTAGGGAAGCTCAGTTTTAGTCACAGTAGCTCCCACAAGTATCTCCTCAGCGTGGTCCCATTTCCTTAGAAACAGTGTATTTGCTGGGAGAAAAGTGCATTACTGTGCCCTTTCACCGTTCAGCAAAGACATGTGTAGAAGCACAGCGCTAGCAGAAACGACCGTTTCTCGACGTTTTCTAACTCAAGGAACAAGTTGCACACTTCGCAGATGCATTTGAGCAACTTCGTAAGAAGCGGGTTTTTTGCCTAAAGAGACGTGCTTTAGAACGCGCTAGTTTTGCCTATTTGCGCAGAAGTACAGATTCTGAGTATGTAACTGGGTTTGATGAAATCAGCATTTCTCTTGCTTCCCTGTGCCTAGGGAAGCTCAGTTTTAGTCACAGTAGCTCCTACACATGTCTCCTCAGCGTGTTCCCATTTCCTTAGAAACAGTGTATTTGCTGGGAGAAAAGGGCATTACTGTGCCCTTTCACCGTTCAGCAAAGATATGTGTAGAAGCACAGCGCTAGCAGAAACGACCCTTTCTTGACGTTTTCTAACTCAGGGAACAAGTTGCACACTTCAGAGATGCCTTTAGGCAACCTTGTCAGACATGAGTTTTTTGCCTAAAGAGACGTGCTTTAGAACGAACTAGGTTTTCCTATTTGCGCTGTTGTACAGATTCTGAGTATGTAACTGGGTTTGATGAAATCAGCATTTCTCTTGCTTCCCTGTGCCTAGGGAAGCTCAGTTTTAGTCACAGTAGCTCCCACAAGGGTCTCCTCAGCGTGTTCCCATTTCCTTAGAAACAGTGTATTTGCTGGGAGAAAAGTGCATTACTGTGCCCTTTCACCGTTCAGCAAAGACATGTGTTAGAAGCACAGCGCTAGCAGAAACGACCGTTTCTCGACGTTTTCTAACTCAGGGAACAAGTTGCACACTTCGCAGATGCATTTGAGCAACTTCGTAAGAAGCGGGTTTTTTGCCTAAAGAGACGTGCTTTAGAACGCGCTAGTTTTGCCTATTTGCGCAGAAGTACAGATTCTGAGTATGTAACTGGGTTTGATGAAATCATCATTTCTCTAGAATCCCTGTGCGTAGGGAAGCTCAGTTTTAGTCACAGTAGCTCCCACAAGTATCTCCTCAGCGTGGTCCCATTTCCTTAGAAACAGTTTATTTGCTGGGAGAAAAGTGCATTACTGTGCCCTTTCACCGTTCAGCAAAGACATGTGTAGAAGCACAGCGCTAGCAGAAACTACCGTTTCTCCACGTTTTCTAACTCAGGGAACAAGTTGCACACTTCGCAGATGCATTTGAGCAACTTCGTAAGAAGCGGGTTTTTTGCCTAAAGAGACGTGCTTTAGAACACGCTAGTTTTGCCTATTTGCGCAGTAGTACAGATTCTGAGTATGTAACTGGGTTTGATGAAATCAGCATTTCTCTTGCTTCCCTGTGCGTAGGCAAGCTCAATTTTAGTCACAGTAGCTCCCACAAGTGTCTCCTCAGCGTGGTCCCATTTCCTTAGAAACAGTGTATTTGCTGGGAGAAAAGTGCATTACTGTGCCCTTTCACCGTTCAGCAAAGACATGTGTAGAAGCACAGCGCTAGCAGAAACGACCGTTTCTCGACGTTTTCTAACTCAGGGAACAAATTGCACACTTCGCAGATGCATTTGAGCAACTTCCTAAGAAGCGGGTTTTTTGCCTAAAGAGACATGCTTTAGAACGCGCTAGTTTTGCCTATTTGCGCAGTAGTACAGATTCTGAGTATGTAACTGGGTTTGATGAAATCAGCATTTCTTTTGCTTCCCTGTGCGTAGGGAAGCTCAGTTGTAGTCACAGTAGCTCCCACAAGTGTCTCCTCAGCGAGTCCCATTTCCTTAGAAACAGTGTATTTGCTGGGAGAAAAGTGCATTACTGTGCCCTTTCACCGTTCAGCAAAGACATGTGTAGAAGCACAGCGCTAGCAGAAACGACCGTTTCTCGACGTTTTCTAACTCAGGGAACAAGCTGCACACTTCTGAGATGCATTTAGGCAACTTTGTCAGACATGAGTTTTTTGCCTAAAGAGACGTGCTTTAGAACGCACTAGGTTTGCCTATTTGCGCAGTAGTACAGATTCTGAGTATGTAACTGGGTTTGATGAAATCATCATTTCTCTAGCTTCCCTGTGCGTAGGGAAGCTCAGTTTTAGTCACAGTAGCTCCCACAAGTATCTCCTCAGCGTGGTCCCATTTCCTTAGAAACAGTGTATTTGCTGGGAGAAAAGTGCATTACTGTGCCCTTTCACCGTTCAGCAAAGACATGTGTAGAAGCACAGCGCTAGCAGAAACGACCGTTTCTCGACGTTTTCTAACTCAGGGAACAAGTTGCACACTTCGCAGATGCATTTGAGCAACTTCGTAAGAAGCGGGTTTTTTGCCTAAAGAGACGTGCTTTAGAACGCGCTAGTTTTGCCTATTTGCGCAGAAGTACAGATTCTGAGTATGTAACTGGGTTTGATGAAATCAGCATTTCTCTTGCTTCCCTGTGCCTAGGGAAGCTCAGTTTTAGTCACAGTAGCTCCTACACATGTCTCCTCAGCGTGTTCCCATTTCCTTAGAAACAGTGTATTTGCTGGGAGAAAAGTGCATTACTGTGCCCTTTCACCGTTCAGCAAAGATATGTGTAGAAGCACAGCGCTAGCAGAAACGACCCTTTCTTGACGTTTTCTAACTCAGGGAACAAGTTGCACACTTCAGAGATGCCTTAGACAACCTTGTCAGACATGAGTTTTTTGCCTAAAGAGACGTGCTTTAGAACGAACTAGGTTTTCCTATTTGCGCTGTTGTACAGATTCTGAGTATGTAACTGGGTTTGATGAAATCAGCATTTCTCTTGCTTCCCTGTGCCTAGGGAAGCTCAGTTTTAGTCACAGTAGCTCCCACAAGTGTCTCCTCAGCGTGTTCCCATTTCCTTAGAAACAGTGTATTTGCTGGGAGAAAAGTGCATTACTGTGCCCTTTCACCGTTCAGCAAAGACATGTGTTAGAAGCACAGCGCTAGCAGAAACGACCGTTTCTCGACGTTTTCTAACTCAGGGAACAAGTTGCACACTTCGCAGATGCATTTGAGCAACTTCGTAAGAAGCGGGTTTTTTGCCTAAAGAGACGTGCTTTAGAACGCGCTAGTTTTGCCTATTTGCGCAGTAGTGCAGATTCTGAGTATGTAACTGGGTTTGATGAAATCAGCATTTCTCTTGCTTCCCTGTGCGTAGGCAAGCTCAATTTTAGTCACAGTAGCTCCCACAAGTGTCTCCTCAGCGTGGTCCCATTTCCTTAGAAACAGTGTATTTGCTGGGAGAAAAGTGCATTACTGTGCCCTTTCACCGTTCAGCAAAGACATGTGTAGAAGCACAGCGCTAGCAGAAACGACCGTTTCTCGACGTTTTCTAACTCAGGGAACAAATTGCACACTTCGCAGATGCATTTGAGCAACTTCGTAAGAAGCGGGTTTTTTGCCTAAAGAGACGTGCTTTAGAACGCGCTAGTTTTGCCTATTTGCGCAGTAGTACAGATTCTGAGTATGTAACTGGGTTTGATGAAATCAGCATTTCTCTTGCTTCCCTGTGCGTAGGGAAGCTCAATTTTAGACACAGTAGCGCCCACAAGTATCTCCTCAGCGTGTTCCCATTTCCTTAGAAACAGTGTATTTGCTGGGAGAAAAGTGCATTACTGTGCCCTTTCACCGTTCAGCAAAGACATGTGTAGAAGCACAGCGCTAGCAGAAACGACCGTTTCTCGACGTTTTCTAACTCAAGGAACAAGTTGCACACTTCGCAGATGCATTTGAGCAACTTCGTAAGAAGCGGGTTTTTTGCCTAAAGAGACGTGCTTTAGAACGCGCTAGTTTTGCCTATTTGCGCAGAAGTACAGATTCTGAGTATGTAACTGGGTTTGATGAAATCAGCATTTCTCTTGCTTCCCTGTGCCTAGGGAAGCTCAGTTTTAGTCACAGTAGCTCCTACACATGTCTCCTCAGCGTGTTCCCATTTCCTTAGAAACAGTGTATTTGCTGGGAGAAAAGTGCATTACTGTGCCCTTTCACCGTTCAGCAAAGATATGTGTAGAAGCACAGCGCTAGCAGAAACGACCCTTTCTTGACGTTTTCTAACTCAGGGAACAAGTTGCACACTTCAGAGATGCCTTTAGGCAACCTTGTCAGACATGAGTTTTTTGCCTAAAGAGACGTGCTTTAGAACGAACTAGGTTTTCCTATTTGCGCTGTTGTACAGATTCTGAGTATGTAACTGGGTTTGATGAAATCAGCATTTCTCTTGCTTCCCTGTGCCTAGGGAAGCTCAGTTTTAGTCACAGTAGCTCCCACAAGGGTCTCCTCAGCGTGTTCCCATTTCCTTAGAAACAGTGTATTAGCTGGGAGAAAAGTGCATTACTGTGCCCTTTCACCGTTCAGCAAAGACATGTGTTAGAAGCACAGCGCTAGCAGAAACGACCGTTTCTCGACGTTTTCTAACTCAGGGAACAAGTTGCACACTTCGCAGATGCATTTGAGCAACTTCGTAAGAAGCGGGTTTTTTGCCTAAAGAGACGTGCTTTAGAACGCGCTAGTTTTGCCTATTTGCGCAGTAGTACAGATTCTGAGTATGTAACTGGGTTTGATGAAATCAGCATTTCTCTTGCTTCCCTGTGCGTAGGGAAGCTCAATTTTAGTCACAGTAGCTCCCACAAGTGTCTCCTCAGCGTGGTCCCATTTCCTTAGAAACAGTGTATTTGCTGGGAGAAAAGTGCATTACTGTGCCCTTTCACCGTTCAGCAAAGACATGTGTAGAAGCACAGCGCTAGCAGAAACGACGGTTTCTCGACGTTTTATAACTCAGGGAACAAGTTGCACACTTCAGAGATGCATTTAGGCAACTTTGTCAGACATGAGTTTTTTGCATAAAGAGACGTGCTTTAGAACGCACTAGGTTTGCCTATTTGCGCAGTAGTACAGATTCTGAGTATGTAACTGGGTTTGATGAAATCAGCATTTCTCTAGAATCCCTGTGCGTAGGGAAGCTCAGTTTTAGTCACAGTAGCTCCCACAAGTATCTCCTCAGCGTGGTCCCATTTCCTTAGAAACAGTTTATTTGCTGGGAGAAAAGTGCATTACTGTGCCCTCTCACCGTTCAGCAAAGACATGTGTAGAAGCACAGCGCTAGCAGAAACGACCGTTTCTCCACGTTTTCTAACTCAGGGAACAAGTTGCACACTTCGCAGATGCATTTGAGCAACTTCGTAAGAAGCGGGTTTTTTGCCTAAAGAGACGTGCTTTAGAACACGCTAGTTTTGCCTATTTGCGCAGTAGTACAGATTCTGAGTATGTAACTGGGTTTGATGAAATCAGCATTTCTCTTGCTTCCCTGTGCGTAGGCAAGCTCAATTTTAGTCACAGTAGCTCCCACAAGTGTCTCCTCAGCGTGGTCCCATTTCCTTAGAAACAGTGTATTTGCTGGGAGAAAAGTGCATTACTGTGCCCTTTCACCGTTCAGCAAAGACATGTGTAGAAGCACAGCGCTAGCAGAAACGACCGTTTCTCGACGTTTTCTAACTCAGGGAACAAATTGCACACTTCGCAGATGCATTTGAGCAACTTCGTAAGAAGCGGGTTTTTTGCCTAAAGAGACGTGCTTTAGAACGCGCTAGTTTTGCCTATTTGCGCAGTAGTACAGATTCTGAGTATGTAACTGGGTTTGATGAAATCAGCATTTCTTTTGCTTCCCTGTGCGTAGGGAAGCTCAGTTGTAGTCACAGTAGCTCCCACAAGTGTCTCCTCAGCGAGTCCCATTTCCTTAGAAACAGTGTATTTGCTGGGAGAAAAGTGCATTACTGTGCCCTTTCACCGTTCAGCAAAGACATGTGTAGAAGCACAGCGCTAGCAGAAACGACCGTTTCTCGACGTTTTCTAACTCAGGGAACAAGTTGCACACTTCTGAGATGCATTTAGGCAACTTTGTCAGACATGAGTTTTTTGCCTAAAGAGACGTGCTTTAGAACGCACTAGGTTTGCCTATTTGCGCAGTAGTACAGATTCTGAGTATGTAACTGGGTTTGATGAAATCATCATTTCTCTAGCTTCCCTGTGCGTAGGGAAGCTCAGTTTTAGTCACAGTAGCTCCCACAAGTATCTCCTCAGCGTGGTCCCATTTCCTTAGAAACAGTGTATTTGCTGGGAGAAAAGTGCATTACTGTGCCCTTTCACCGTTCAGCAAAGACATGTGTAGAAGCACAGCGCTAGCAGAAACGACCGTTTCTCGACGTTTTCTAACTCAGGGAACAAGTTGCACACTTCGCAGATGCATTTGAGCAACTTCGTAAGAAGCGGGTTTTTTGCCTAAAGAGACGTGCTTTAGAACGCGCTAGTTTTGCCTATTTGCGCAGAAGTACAGATTCTGAGTATGTAACTGGGTTTGATGAAATCAGCATTTCTCTTGCTTCCCTGTGCCTAGGGAAGCTCTGTTTTAGTCACAGTAGCTCCTACACATGTCTCCTCAGCGTGTTCCCATTTCCTTAGAAACAGTGTATTTGCTGGGAGAAAAGTGCATTACTGTGCCCTTTCACCGTTCAGCAAAGATATGTGTAGAAGCACAGCGCTAGCAGAAACGACCCTTTCTTGACGTTTTCTAACTCAGGGAACAAGTTGCACACTTCAGAGATGCCTTAGACAACCTTGTCAGACATGAGTTTTTTGCCTAAAGAGACGTGCTTTAGAACGAACTAGGTTTTCCTATTTGCGCTGTTGTACAGATTCTGAGTATGTAACTGGGTTTGATGAAATCAGCATTTCTCTTGCTTCCCTGTGCCTAGGGAAGCTCAGTTTTAGTCACAGTAGCTCCCACAAGTGTCTCCTCAGCGTGTTCCCATTTCCTTAGAAACAGTGTATTTGCTGGGAGAAAAGTGCATTACTGTGCCCTTTCACCGTTCAGCAAAGACATGTGTTAGAAGCACAGCGCTAGCAGAAACGACCGTTTCTCGACGTTTTCTAACTCAGGGAACAAGTTGCACACTTCGCAGATGCATTTGAGCAACTTCGTAAGAAGCGGGTTTTTTGCCTAAAGAGACGTGCTTTAGAACGCGCTAGTTTTGCCTATTTGCGCAGTAGTGCAGATTCTGAGTATGTAACTGGGTTTGATGAAATCAGCATTTCTCTTGCTTCCCTGTGCGTAGGCAAGCTCAATTTTAGTCACAGTAGCTCCCACAAGTGTCTCCTCAGCGTGGTCCCATTTCCTTAGAAACAGTGTATTTGCTGGGAGAAAAGTGCATTACTGTGCCCTTTCACCGTTCAGCAAAGACATGTGTAGAAGCACAGCGCTAGCAGAAACGACCGTTTCTCGACGTTTTCTAACTCAGGGAACAAATTGCACACTTCGCAGATGCATTTGAGCAACTTCGTAAGAAGCGGGTTTTTTGCCTAAAGAGACGTGCTTTAGAACGCGCTAGTTTTGCCTATTTGCGCAGTAGTACAGATTCTGAGTATGTAACTGGGTTTGATGAAATCAGCATTTCTCTTGCTTCCCTGTGCGTAGGGAAGCTCAATTTTAGACACAGTAGCGCCCACAAGTATCTCCTCAGCGTGTTCCCATTTCCTTAGAAACAGTGTATTTGCTGGGAGAAAAGTGCATTACTGTGCCCTTTCACCGTTCAGCAAAGACATGTGTAGAAGCACAGCGCTAGCAGAAACGACCGTTTCTCGACGTTTTCTAACTCAGGGAACAAGTTGCACACTTCGCAGATGCATTTGAGCAACTTCGTAAGAAGCGGGTTTTTTGCCTAAAGAGACGTGCTTTAGAACGCGCTAGTTTTGCCTATTTGCGCAGTAGTACAGATTCTGAGTATGTAACTGGGTTTGATGAAATCAGCATTTCTCTTGCTTCCCTGTGCGTAGGCAAGCTCAATTTTAGTCACAGTAGCTCCCACAAGTGTCTCCTCAGCGTGGTCCCATTTCCTTAGAAACAGTGTATTTGCTGGGAGAAAAGTGCATTACTGTGCCCTTTCACCGTTCAGCAAAGACATGTGTAGAAGCACAGCGCTAGCAGAAACGACCGTTTCTCGACGTTTTCTAACTCAGGGAACAAATTGCACACTTCGCAGATGCATTTGAGCAACTTCGTAAGAAGCGGGTTTTTTGCCTAAAGAGACGTGCTTTAGAACGCGCTAGTTTTGCCTATTTGCGCAGTAGTACAGATTCTGAGTATGTAACTGGGTTTGATGAAATCAGCATTTCTCTTGCTTCCCTGTGCGTAGGGAAGCTCAATTTTAGACACAGTAGCGCCCACAAGTATCTCCTCAGCGTGTTCCCATTTCCTTAGAAACAGTGTATTAGCTGGGAGAAAAGTGCATTACTGTGCCCTTTCACCGTTCAGCAAAGACATGTGTTAGAAGCACAGCGCTAGCAGAAACGACCGTTTCTCGACGTTTTCTAACTCAGGGAACAAGTTGCACACTTCAGAGATGCATTTAGGCAACCTTGTCAGACATGAGTTTTTTGCCTAAGGAGACGTGCTTTAGAACGAACTAGGATTTCCTATTTGCGCTGTAGTACAGATTCTGAGTATGTAACTGGGTTTGATGAAATCAGCATTTCTCTTGCTTCCCTGTGCCTAGGGAAGCTCAGTTTTAGTCACAGTAGCTCCCACAAGTGTCTCCTCAGCGTGTTCCCATTTCCTTAGAAACAGTGTATTTACTGGGAGAAAAGTGCATTACTGTGCCCTTTCACCGTTCAGCAAAGACATGTGTAGAAGCACAGCGCTAGCAGAAACGACCGTTTCTCGACGTTTTCTAACTCAGGGAACAAGTTGCACACTTCGCAGATGCATTAGAGCATCTTCGTAAGAAGCGGGTTATTTGCCTAAAGAGACGTGCTTTAGAACGCGCTAGTTTTGCCTATTTGCGCAGAAGTACAGATTCTGAGTATGTAACTGGGTTTGATGAAATCAGCATTTCCCTTGCTTCCCTGTGCCTAGGGAAGCTCAGTTTTAGTCACAGTAGCTCCCACAAGTGTCTCCTCAGCGTGGTCCCATTTCCTTAGAAACAGTGTATTTGCTGGGAGAAAAGTGCATTACTGTGCCCTTTCACCGTTCAGCAAAGACATGTGTAGAAGCACAGCGCTAGCAGAAACGACCGTTTCTCGACGTTTTCTAACTCAGGGAACAAATTGCACACTTCGCAGATGCATTTGAGCAACTTCGTAAGAAGCGGGTTTTTTGCCTAAAGAGACGTGCTTTAGAACGCGCTAGTTTTGCCTATTTGCGCAGTAGTACAGATTCTGAGTATGTAACTGGGTTTGATGAAATCAGCATTTCTCTTGCTTCCCTGTGCGTAGGGAAGCTCAATTTTAGACACAGTAGCGCCCACAAGTATCTCCTCAGCGTGTTCCCATTTCCTTAGAAACAGTGTATTTGCTGGGAGAAAAGTGCATTACTGTGCCCTTTCACCGTTCAGCAAAGACATGTGTAGAAGCACAGCGCTAGCAGAAACGACCGTTTCTCGACGTTTTCTAACTCAGGGAACAAGTTGCACACTTCGCAGATGCATTTGAGCAACTTCGTAAGAAGCGGGTTTTTTGCCTAAAGAGACGTGCTTTAGAACGCGCTAGTTTTGCCTATTTGCGCAGTAGTACAGATTCTGAGTATGTAACTGGGTTTGATGAAATCAGCATTTCTCTTGCTTCCCTGTGCGTAGGCAAGCTCAATTTTAGTCACAGTAGCTCCCACAAGTGTCTCCTCAGCGTGGTCCCATTTCCTTAGAAACAGTGTATTTGCTGGGAGAAAAGTGCATTACTGTGCCCTTTCACCGTTCAGCAAAGACATGTGTAGAAGCACAGCGCTAGCAGAAACGACCGTTTCTCGACGTTTTCTAACTCAGGGAACAAATTGCACACTTCGCAGATGCATTTGAGCAACTTCGTAAGAAGCGGGTTTTTTGCCTAAAGAGACGTGCTTTAGAACGCGCTAGTTTTGCCTATTTGCGCAGTAGTACAGATTCTGAGTATGTAACTGGGTTTGATGAAATCAGCATTTCTCTTGCTTCCCTGTGCGTAGGGAAGCTCAATTTTAGACACAGTAGCGCCCACAAGTATCTCCTCAGCGTGTTCCCATTTCCTTAGAAACAGTGTATTAGCTGGGAGAAAAGTGCATTACTGTGCCCTTTCACCGTTCAGCAAAGACATGTGTTAGAAGCACAGCGCTAGCAGAAACGACCGTTTCTCGACGTTTTCTAACTCAGGGAACAAGTTGCACACTTCGCAGATGCATTTGAGCAACTTCGTAAGAAGCGGGTTTTTTGCCTAAAGAGACGTGCTTTAGAACGCGCTAGTTTTGCCTATTTGCGCAGTAGTACAGATTCTGAGTATGTAACTGGGTTTGATGAAATCAGCATTTCTCTTGCTTCCCTGTGCGTAGGGAAGCTCAATTTTAGTCACAGTAGCTCCCACAAGTGTCTCCTCAGCGTGGTCCCATTTCCTTAGAAACAGTGTATTTGCTGGGAGAAAAGTGCATTACTGTGCCCTTTCACCGTTCAGCAAAGACATGTGTAGAAGCACAGCGCTAGCAGAAACGACGGTTTCTCGACGTTTTATAACTCAGGGAACAAGTTGCACACTTCTGAGATGCATTTAGGCAACTTTGTCAGACATGAGTTTTTTGCATAAAGAGACGTGCTTTAGAACGCACTAGGTTTGCCTATTTGCGCAGTAGTACAGATTCTGAGTATGTAACTGGGTTTGATGAAATCATCATTTCTCTAGAATCCCTGTGCGTAGGGAAGCTCAGTTTTAGTCACAGTAGCTCCCACAAGTATCTCCTCAGCGTGGTCCCATTTCCTTAGAAACAGTTTATTTGCTGGGAGAAAAGTGCATTACTGTGCCCTCTCACCGTTCAGCAAAGACATGTGTAGAAGCACAGCGCTAGCAGAAACGACCGTTTCTCGACGTTTTCTAACTCAGGGAACAAGTTGCACACTTCAGAGATGCATTTAGGCAACCTTGTCAGACATGAGTTTTTTGCCTAAAGAGACGTGCTTTAGAACGAACTAGGATTTCCTATTTGCGCTGTAGTACAGATTCTGAGTATGTAACTGGGTTTGATGAAATCAGCATTTCTCTTGCTTCCCTGTGCCTAGGGAAGCTCAGTTTTAGTCACAGTAGCTCCCACAAGTGTCTCCTCAGCGTGTTCCCATTTCCTTAGAAACAGTGTATTTACTGGGAGAAAAGTGCATTACTGTGCCCTTTCACCGTTCAGCAAAGACATGTGTAGAAGCACAGCGCTAGCAGAAACGACCGTTTCTCGACGTTTTCTAACTCAGGGAACAAGTTGCACACTTCGCAGATGCATTAGAGCATCTTCGTAAGAAGCGGGTTATTTGCCTAAAGAGACGTGCTTTAGAACGCGCTAGTTTTGCCTATTTGCGCAGAAGTACAGATTCTGAGTATGTAACTGGGTTTGATGAAATCAGCATTTCCCTTGCTTCCCTGTGCCTAGGGAAGCTCAGTTTTAGTCACAGTAGCTCCCACAAGTGTCTCCTCAGCGTGGTCCCATTTCCTTAGAAACAGTGTATTTGCTGGGAGAAAAGTGCATTACTGTGCCCTTTCACCGTTCAGCAAAGACATGTGTAGAAGCACAGCGCTAGCAGAAACGACCGTTTCTCGACGTTTTCTAACTCAGGGAACAAATTGCACACTTCGCAGATGCATTTGAGCAACTTCGTAAGAAGCGGGTTTTTTGCCTAAAGAGACGTGCTTTAGAACGCGCTAGTTTTGCCTATTTGCGCAGTAGTACAGATTCTGAGTATGTAACTGGGTTTGATGAAATCAGCATTTCTCTTGCTTCCCTGTGCGTAGGGAAGCTCAATTTTAGACACAGTAGCGCCCACAAGTATCTCCTCAGCGTGTTCCCATTTCCTTAGAAACAGTGTATTTGCTGGGAGAAAAGTGCATTACTGTGCCCTTTCACCGTTCAGCAAAGACATGTGTAGAAGCACAGCGCTAGCAGAAACGACCGTTTCTCGACGTTTTCTAACTCAGGGAACAAGTTGCACACTTCGCAGATGCATTTGAGCAACTTCGTAAGAAGCGGGTTTTTTGCCTAAAGAGACGTGCTTTAGAACGCGCTAGTTTTGCCTATTTGCGCAGTAGTACAGATTCTGAGTATGTAACTGGGTTTGATGAAATCAGCATTTCTCTTGCTTCCCTGTGCGTAGGCAAGCTCAATTTTAGTCACAGTAGCTCCCACAAGTGTCTCCTCAGCGTGGTCCCATTTCCTTAGAAACAGTGTATTTGCTGGGAGAAAAGTGCATTACTGTGCCCTTTCACCGTTCAGCAAAGACATGTGTAGAAGCACAGCGCTAGCAGAAACGACCGTTTCTCGACGTTTTCTAACTCAGGGAACAAATTGCACACTTCGCAGATGCATTTGAGCAACTTCGTAAGAAGCGGGTTTTTTGCCTAAAGAGACGTGCTTTAGAACGCGCTAGTTTTGCCTATTTGCGCAGTAGTACAGATTCTGAGTATGTAACTGGGTTTGATGAAATCAGCATTTCTCTTGCTTCCCTGTGCTTAGGGAAGCTCAATTTTAGACACAGTAGCGCCCACAAGTATCTCCTCAGCGTGTTCCCATTTCCTTAGAAACAGTGTATTAGCTGGGAGAAAAGTGCATTACTGTGCCCTTTCACCGTTCAGCAAAGACATGTGTTAGAAGCACAGCGCTAGCAGAAACGACCGTTTCTCGACGTTTTCTAACTCAGGGAACAAGTTGCACACTTCGCAGATGCATTTGAGCAACTTCGTAAGAAGCGGGTTTTTTGCCTAAAGAGACGTGCTTTAGAACGCGCTAGTTTTGCCTATTTGCGCAGTAGTACAGATTCTGAGTATGTAACTGGGTTTGATGAAATCAGCATTTCTCTTGCTTCCCTGTGCGTAGGGAAGCTCAATTTTAGTCACAGTAGCTCCCACAAGTGTCTCCTCAGCGTGGTCCCATTTCCTTAGAAACAGTGTATTTGCTGGGAGAAAAGTGCATTACTGTGCCCTTTCACCGTTCAGCAAAGACATGTGTAGAAGCACAGCGCTAGCAGAAACGACGGTTTCTCGACGTTTTATAACTCAGGGAACAAGTTGCACACTTCTGAGATGCATTTAGGCAACTTTGTCAGACATGAGTTTTTTGCATAAAGAGACGTGCTTTAGAACGCACTAGGTTTGCCTATTTGCGCAGAAGTACAGATTCTGAGTATGTAACTGGGTTTGATGAAATCATCATTTCTCTAGAATCCCTGTGCGTAGGGAAGCTCAGTTTTAGTCACAGTAGCTCCCACAAGTATCTCCTCAGCGTGGTCCCATTTCCTTAGAAACAGTTTATTTGCTGGGAGAAAAGTGCATTACTGTGCCCTCTCACCGTTCAGCAAAGACATGTGTAGAAGCACAGCGCTAGCAGAAACGACCGTTTCTCGACGTTTTCTAACTCAGGGAACAAGTTGCACACTTCAGAGATGCATTTAGGCAACCTTGTCAGACATGAGTTTTTTGCCTAAAGAGACGTGCTTTAGAACGAACTAGGATTTCCTATTTGCGCTGTAGTACAGATTCTGAGTATGTAACTGGGTTTGATGAAATCAGCATTTCTCTTGCTTCCCTGTGCCTAGGGAAGCTCAGTTTTAGTCACAGTAGCTCCCACAAGTGTCTCCTCAGCGTGTTCCCATTTCCTTAGAAACAGTGTATTTACTGGGAGAAAAGTGCATTACTGTGCCCTTTCACCGTTCAGCAAAGACATGTGTAGAAGCACAGCGCTAGCAGAAACGACCGTTTCTCGACGTTTTCTAACTCAGGGAACAAGTTGCACACTTCGCAGATGCATTAGAGCATCTTCGTAAGAAGCGGGTTATTTGCCTAAAGAGACGTGCTTTAGAACGCGCTAGTTTTGCCTATTTGCGCAGAAGTACAGATTCTGAGTATGTAACTGGGTTTGATGAAATCAGCATTTCCCTTGCTTCCCTGTGCCTAGGGAAGCTCAGTTTTAGTCACAGTAGCTCCCACAAGTGTCTCCTCAGCGTGGTCCCATTTCCTTAGAAACAGTGTATTTGCTGGGAGAAAAGTGCATTACTGTGCCCTTTCACCGTTCAGCAAAGACATGTGTAGAAGCACAGCGCTAGCAGAAACGACCGTTTCTCGACGTTTTCTAACTCAGGGAACAAGTTGCACACTTCGCAGATGCATTTGAGCAACTTCGTAAGAAGCGGGTTTTTTGCCTAAAGAGACGTGCTTTAGAACGCGCTAGTTTTGCCTATTTGCGCAGAAGTACAGATTCTGAGTATGTAACTGGGTTTGATGAAATCAGCATTTCTCTTGCTTCCCTGTGCCTAGGGAAGCTCAGTTTTAGTCACAATAGCTCCCACAAGTGTCTTCTCAGCGTGTTCCCATTTCCTTAGAAACAGTGTATTTGCTGGGAGAAAAGTGCATTACTGTGCCCTTTCACCGTTCAGCAAAGACATGTGTAGAAGCACAGCGCTAGCAGAAACGACCGTTTCTCGACGTTTTCTAACTCAGGGAACAAGTTGCACACTTCAGAGATGCATTTAGGCAACCTTGTCAGACATGAGTTTTTTGCCTAAAGAGACGTGCTTTAGAACGAACTAGGTTTTCCTATTTGCGCTGTAGTACAGATTCTGAGGATGTAACTGGGTTTGATGAATCAGCATTTCTCTTGCTTCCCTGTGCCTAGGGAAGCTCAGTTTTAGTCACAGTAGCTCCCACAAGTGTCTCCTTAGCGTGTTCCCATTTCCTTAGAAACAGTGTATTTGGTGGGAGAAAAGTGCATTACTGTGCCCTTTCACCGTTCAGCAAAGACATGTGTAGAAGCACAGCGCTAGCAGAAACGACCGTTTCTGGACGTTTTCTAACTCAGGGAACAAGTTGCACACTTCTGAGATGCATTTAGGCAACTTTGTCAGACATGAGTTTTTTGCCTAAAGAGACGTGCTTTAGAACGAACTAGGTTTTCCTATTTGCGCTGTAGTACAGATTCTGAGGATGTAACTGGGTTTGATGAATCAGCATTTCTCTTGCTTCCCTGTGCCTAGGGAAGCTCAGTTTTAGTCACAGTAGCTCCCACAAGTGTCTCCTTAGCGTGTTCCCATTTCCTTAGAAACAGTGTATTTGCTGGGAGAAAAGTGCATTACTGTGCCCTTTCACCGTTCAGCAAAGACATGTGTAGAAGCACAGCGCTAGCAGAAACGACCGTTTCTGGACGTTTTCTAACTCAGGGAACAAGTTGCACACTTCTGAGATGCATTTAGGCAACTTTGTCAGACATGAGTTTGTTGCATAAAGAGACGTGCTTTAGAACGCACTAGGTTTGCCTATTTGCGCTGTAGTACAGATTCTGAGGATGTAACTGGGTTTGATGAATCAGCATTTCTCTTGCTTCCCTGTGCCTAGGGAAGCTCAGTTTTAGTCACAGTAGCTCCCACAAGTGTCTCCTTAGCGTGTTCCCATTTCCTTAGAAACAGTGTATTTGCTGGGAGAAAAGTGCATTACTGTGCCCTTTCACCGTTCAGCAAAGACATGTGTAGAAGCACAGCGCTAGCAGAAACGACCGTTTCTGGACGTTTTCTAACTCAGGGAACAAGTTGCACACTTCTGAGATGCATTTAGGCAACTTTGTCAGACATGAGTTTGTTGCATAAAGAGACGTGCTTTAGAACGCACTAGGTTTGCCTATTTGCGCAGTAGTACAGATTCTGAGTATGTAACTGGGTTTGATGAAATCAGCATTTCTCTTGCTTCCCTGTGCCTAGGGAAGCTCAGTTTTAGTCACAATTGCTCCCACAAGTGTCTTCTCAGCGTGTTCCCATTTCCTTAGAAACAGTGTATTTGCTGGAAGAAAAGTGCATTACTGTGCCCTTTCACCGTTCAGCAAAGACATGTGTAGAAGCACAGCGCTAGCAGAAACGACCGTTTCTCGACGTTTTCTAACTCAGGGAACAAGTTGCACACTTCAGAGATGCATTTAGGCAACCTTGTCAGACATGAGTTTTTTGCCTAAAGAGACGTGCTTTAGAACGCGCTAGTTTTGCCTATTTGCGCAGAAGTACAGGTTCTGAGTATGTAACTGCGTTTGATGAAATCAGCATTTATCTTGCTTCCCTGTGCCTAGGGAAGCTCAATTTTAGTCACAATAGCTCCCACAAATGTCTTCTCAGCGTGTTCCCATTTCCTTAGAAACAGTGTATTTGCTGGGAGAAAAGTGCATTACTGTGCCCTTTCACCGTTCAGCAAAGACATGTGTAGAAGCACAGCGCTAGCAGAAACGACCGTTTCTCGACGTTTTCTAACTCAGGGAACAAGTTGCACACTTCAGAGATGCATTTAGGCAACCTTGTCAGACATGAGTTTTTTGCCTAAAGAGACGTGCTTTAGAACGAACTAGGATTTCCTATTTGCGCTGTAGTACAGATTCTGAGTATGTAACTGGGTTTGATGAAATCAGCATTTCTCTTGCTTCCCTGTGCCTAGGGAAGCTCAGTTTTAGTCACAGTAGCTCCCACAAGTGTCTCCTCAGCGTGTTCCCATTTCCTTAGAAACAGTGTATTTACTGGGAGAAAAGTGCATTACTGTGCCCTTTCACCGTTCAGCAAAGACATGTGTAGAAGCACAGCGCTAGCAGAAACGACCGTTTCTCGACGTTTTCTAACTCAGGGAACAAGTTGCACACTTCGCAGATGCATTAGAGCATCTTCGTAAGAAGCGGGTTATTTGCCTAAAGAGACGTGCTTTAGAACGCGCTAGTTTTGCCTATTTGCGCAGAAGTACAGATTCTGAGTATGTAACTGGGTTTGATGAAATCAGCATTTCCCTTGCTTCCCTGTGCCTAGGGAAGCTCAGTTTTAGTCACAGTAGCTCCCACAAGTGTCTCCTCAGCGTGGTCCCATTTCCTTAGAAACAGTGTATTTGCTGGGAGAAAAGTGCATTACTGTGCCCTTTCACCGTTCAGCAAAGACATGTGTAGAAGCACAGCGCTAGCAGAAACGACCGTTTCTCGACGTTTTCTAACTCAGGGAACAAGTTGCACACTTCGCAGATGCATTTGAGCAACTTCGTAAGAAGCGGGTTTTTTGCCTAAAGAGACGTGCTTTAGAACGCGCTAGTTTTGCCTATTTGCGCAGAAGTACAGATTCTGAGTATGTAACTGGGTTTGATGAAATCAGCATTTCTCTTGCTTCCCTGTGCCTAGGGAAGCTCAGTTTTAGTCACAATAGCTCCCACAAGTGTCTTCTCAGCGTGTTCCCATTTCCTTAGAAACAGTGTATTTGCTGGGAGAAAAGTGCATTACTGTGCCCTTTCACCGTTCAGCAAAGACATGTGTAGAAGCACAGCGCTAGCAGAAACGACCGTTTCTCGACGTTTTCTAACTCAGGGAACAAGTTGCACACTTCAGAGATGCATTTAGGCAACCTTGTCAGACATGAGTTTTTTGCCTAAAGAGACGTGCTTTAGAACGCACTAGGTTTGCCTATTTGCGCAGAAGTACAGATTCTGAGTATGTAACTGGGTTTGATGAAATCATCATTTCTCTAGAATCCCTGTGCGTAGGGAAGCTCAGTTTTAGTCACAGTAGCTCCCACAAGTATCTCCTCAGCGTGGTCCCATTTCCTTAGAAACAGTTTATTTGCTGGGAGAAAAGTGCATTACTGTGCCCTCTCACCGTTCAGCAAAGACATGTGTAGAAGCACAGCGCTAGCAGAAACGACCGTTTCTCGACGTTTTCTAACTCAGGGAACAAGTTGCACACTTCAGAGATGCATTTAGGCAACCTTGTCAGACATGAGTTTTTTGCCTAAAGAGACGTGCTTTAGAACGAACTAGGATTTCCTATTTGCGCTGTAGTACAGATTCTGAGTATGTAACTGGGTTTGATGAAATCAGCATTTCTCTTGCTTCCCTGTGCCTAGGGAAGCTCAGTTTTAGTCACAGTAGCTCCCACAAGTGTCTCCTCAGCGTGTTCCCATTTCCTTAGAAACAGTGTATTTACTGGGAGAAAAGTGCATTACTGTGCCCTTTCACCGTTCAGCAAAGACATGTGTAGAAGCACAGCGCTAGCAGAAACGACCGTTTCTCGACGTTTTCTAACTCAGGGAACAAGTTGCACACTTCGCAGATGCATTAGAGCATCTTCGTAAGAAGCGGGTTATTTGCCTAAAGAGACGTGCTTTAGAACGCGCTAGTTTTGCCTATTTGCGCAGAAGTACAGATTCTGAGTATGTAACTGGGTTTGATGAAATCAGCATTTCCCTTGCTTCCCTGTGCCTAGGGAAGCTCAGTTTTAGTCACAGTAGCTCCCACAAGTGTCTCCTCAGCGTGGTCCCATTTCCTTAGAAACAGTGTATTTGCTGGGAGAAAAGTGCATTACTGTGCCCTTTCACCGTTCAGCAAAGACATGTGTAGAAGCACAGCGCTAGCAGAAACGACCGTTTCTCGACGTTTTCTAACTCAGGGAACAAGTTGCACACTTCGCAGATGCATTTGAGCAACTTCGTAAGAAGCGGGTTTTTTGCCTAAAGAGACGTGCTTTAGAACGCGCTAGTTTTGCCTATTTGCGCAGAAGTACAGATTCTGAGTATGTAACTGGGTTTGATGAAATCAGCATTTCTCTTGCTTCCCTGTGCCTAGGGAAGCTCAGTTTTAGTCACAATAGCTCCCACAAGTGTCTTCTCAGCGTGTTCCCATTTCCTTAGAAACAGTGTATTTGCTGGGAGAAAAGTGCATTACTGTGCCCTTTCACCGTTCAGCAAAGACATGTGTAGAAGCACAGCGCTAGCAGAAACGACCGTTTCTCGACGTTTTCTAACTCAGGGAACAAGTTGCACACTTCAGAGATGCATTTAGGCAACCTTGTCAGACATGAGTTTTTTGCCTAAAGAGACGTGCTTTAGAACGAACTAGGTTTTCCTATTTGCGCTGTAGTACAGATTCTGAGGATGTAACTGGGTTTGATGAATCAGCATTTCTCTTGCTTCCCTGTGCCTAGGGAAGCTCAGTTTTAGTCACAGTAGCTCCCACAAGTGTCTCCTTAGCGTGTTCCCATTTCCTTAGAAACAGTGTATTTGGTGGGAGAAAAGTGCATTACTGTGCCCTTTCACCGTTCAGCAAAGACATGTGTAGAAGCACAGCGCTAGCAGAAACGACCGTTTCTGGACGTTTTCTAACTCAGGGAACAAGTTGCACACTTCTGAGATGCATTTAGGCAACTTTGTCAGACATGAGTTTTTTGCCTAAAGAGACGTGCTTTAGAACGAACTAGGTTTTCCTATTTGCGCTGTAGTACAGATTCTGAGGATGTAACTGGGTTTGATGAATCAGCATTTCTCTTGCTTCCCTGTGCCTAGGGAAGCTCAGTTTTAGTCACAGTAGCTCCCACAAGTGTCTCCTTAGCGTGTTCCCATTTCCTTAGAAACAGTGTATTTGCTGGGAGAAAAGTGCATTACTGTGCCCTTTCACCGTTCAGCAAAGACATGTGTAGAAGCACAGCGCTAGCAGAAACGACCGTTTCTGGACGTTTTCTAACTCAGGGAACAAGTTGCACACTTCTGAGATGCATTTAGGCAACTTTGTCAGACATGAGTTTGTTGCATAAAGAGACGTGCTTTAGAACGCACTAGGTTTGCCTATTTGCGCTGTAGTACAGATTCTGAGGATGTAACTGGGTTTGATGAATCAGCATTTCTCTTGCTTCCCTGTGCCTAGGGAAGCTCAGTTTTAGTCACAGTAGCTCCCACAAGTGTCTCCTTAGCGTGTTCCCATTTCCTTAGAAACAGTGTATTTGCTGGGAGAAAAGTGCATTACTGTGCCCTTTCACCGTTCAGCAAAGACATGTGTAGAAGCACAGCGCTAGCAGAAACGACCGTTTCTGGACGTTTTCTAACTCAGGGAACAAGTTGCACACTTCTGAGATGCATTTAGGCAACTTTGTCAGACATGAGTTTGTTGCATAAAGAGACGTGCTTTAGAACGCACTAGGTTTGCCTATTTGCGCAGTAGTACAGATTATGAGTATGTAACTGGGTTTGATGAAATCAGCATTTCTCTTGCTTCCCTGTGCCTAGGGAAGCTCAGTTTTAGTCACAATTGCTCCCACAAGTGTCTTCTCAGCGTGTTCCCATTTCCTTAGAAACAGTGTATTTGCTGGAAGAAAAGTGCATTACTGTGCCCTTTCACCGTTCAGCAAAGACATGTGTAGAAGCACAGCGCTAGCAGAAACGACCGTTTCTCGACGTTTTCTAACTCAGGGAACAAGTTGCACACTTCAGAGATGCATTTAGGCAACCTTGTCAGACATGAGTTTTTTGCCTAAAGAGACGTGCTTTAGAACGCGCTAGTTTTGCCTATTTGCGCAGAAGTACAGGTTCTGAGTATGTAACTGCGTTTGATGAAATCAGCATTTATCTTGCTTCCCTGTGCCTAGGGAAGCTCAATTTTAGTCACAATAGCTCCCACAAATGTCTTCTCAGCGTGTTCCCATTTCCTTAGAAACAGTGTATTTGCTGGGAGAAAAGTGCATTACTGTGCCCTTTCACCGTTCAGCAAAGACATGTGTAGAAGCACAGCGCTAGCAGAAACGACCGTTTCTCGACGTTTTCTAACTCAGGGAACAAGTTGCACACTTCAGAGATGCATTTAGGCAACCTTGTCAGACATGAGTTTTTTGCCTAAAGAGACGTGCTTTAGAACGAACTAGGATTTCCTATTTGCGCTGTAGTACAGATTCTGAGTATGTAACTGGGTTTGATGAAATCAGCATTTCTCTTGCTTCCCTGTGCCTAGGGAAGCTCAGTTTTAGTCACAGTAGCTCCCACAAGTGTCTCCTCAGCGTGTTCCCATTTCCTTAGAAACAGTGTATTTACTGGGAGAAAAGTGCATTACTGTGCCCTTTCACCGTTCAGCAAAGACATGTGTAGAAGCACAGCGCTAGCAGAAACGACCGTTTCTCGACGTTTTCTAACTCAGGGAACAAGTTGCACACTTCGCAGATGCATTAGAGCATCTTCGTAAGAAGCGGGTTATTTGCCTAAAGAGACGTGCTTTAGAACGCGCTAGTTTTGCCTATTTGGGCAGAAGTACAGATTCTGAGTATGTAACTGGGTTTGATGAAATCAGCATTTCCCTTGCTTCCCTGTGCCTAGGGAAGCTCAGTTTTAGTCACAGTAGCTCCCACAAGTGTCTCCTCAGCGTGGTCCCATTTCCTTAGAAACAGTGTATTTGCTGGGAGAAAAGTGCATTACTGTGCCCTTTCACCGTTCAGCAAAGACATGTGTAGAAGCACAGCGCTAGCAGAAACGACCGTTTCTCGACGTTTTCTAACTCAGGGAACAAGTTGCACACTTCGCAGATGCATTTGAGCAACTTCGTAAGAAGCGGGTTTTTTGCCTAAAGAGACGTGCTTTAGAACGCGCTAGTTTTGCCTATTTGCGCAGAAGTACAGATTCTGAGTATGTAACTGGGTTTGATGAAATCAGCATTTCTCTTGCTTCCCTGTGCCTAGGGAAGCTCAGTTTTAGTCACAATAGCTCCCACAAGTGTCTTCTCAGCGTGTTCCCATTTCCTTAGAAACAGTGTATTTGCTGGGAGAAAAGTGCATTACTGTGCCCTTTCACCGTTCAGCAAAGACATGTGTAGAAGCACAGCGCTAGCAGAAACGACCGTTTCTCGACGTTTTCTAACTCAGGGAACAAGTTGCACACTTCAGAGATGCATTTAGGCAACCTTGTCAGACATGAGTTTTTTGCCTAAAGAGACGTGCTTTAGAACGAACTAGGTTTTCCTATTTGCGCTGTAGTACAGATTCTGAGGATGTAACTGGGTTTGATGAATCAGCATTTCTCTTGCTTCCCTGTGCCTAGGGAAGCTCAGTTTTAGTCACAGTAGCTCCCACAAGTGTCTCCTTAGCGTGTTCCCATTTCCTTAGAAACAGTGTATTTGCTGGGAGAAAAGTGCATTACTGTGCCCTTTCACCGTTCAGCAAAGACATGTGTAGAAGCACAGCGCTAGCAGAAACGACCGTTTCTGGACGTTTTCTAACTCAGGGAACAAGTTGCACACTTCTGAGATGCATTTAGGCAACTTTGTCAGACATGAGTTTGTTGCATAAAGAGACGTGCTTTAGAACGCACTAGGTTTGCCTATTTGCGCAGTAGTACAGATTCTGAGTATGTAACTGGGTTTGATGAAATCATCATTTCTCTTGCTTCCCTGTGCCTAGGGAAGCTCAGTTATAGTCACAGTAGCTCCCACAAGTATCTCCTCAGCCTGGTCCCATTTCCCTAGAAACAGTGTATTTGCTGGGAGAAAAGTGCATTACTGTGCCCTTTCACCGTTCAGCAAAGACATGTGTAGAAGCACAGCGCTAGCAGAAACGACCGTTTCTCGACGTTTTCTAACTCAGGGAACAAGTTGCACACTTCGCAGATGCATTTGAGCAACTTCGTAAGAAGCGGGTTTTTTGCCTAAAGAGACTTGCTTTAGAACGCGCTAGTTTTGCCTATTTGCGCAGAAGTACAGATTCTGAGTATGTAACTGGGTTTGATGAAATCAGCATTTCTCTTGCTTCCCTGTGCGTAGGGAAGTTCAATTTTAGACACAGTAGCTCCCACAAGTATCTCCTCAGCGTGGTCCCATTTCCTTAGAAACAGTGTATTTGCTGGGAGAAAAGTGCATTACTGTGCCCTTTCACCGTTCAGCAAAGACATGTGTAGAAGCACAGCGCTAGCAGAAACGACCGTTTCTCGACGTTTTCTAACTCAGGGAACAAGTTGCACACTTCGCAGATGAATTTGAGCAACTTCGTAAGAAGCGGGTTTTTTGCCTAAGCAGACGTGCTTTAGAACGCGCTAGTTTTGCCTATTTGCGCAGAAGTACAGATTCTGAGTATGTAACTGGGTTTGATGAAATCAGCATTTCTCTTGCTTCCCTGTGCCTAGGGAAGCTCAGTTTTAGTCACAGTAGCTCCCACAAGTGTCTCCTCAGCGTGTTCCCATTTCCTTAGAAACAGTGTATTTGCTGGGAGAAAAGTGCATTACTGTGCCCTTTCACCGTTCAGCAAAGACATGTGTAGAAGCACAGCGCTAGCAGAAACGACCGTTTCTAGACGTTTTCTAACTCAGGGAACAAGTTGCACACTTCAGAGATGCCTTTAGGCAACCTTGTCAGACATGAGTTTTTTGCCTAAAGAGACGTGCTTTAGAACGAACTAGGTTTTCCTATTTGCGCTGTAGTACAGATTCTGAGTATGTAACGCGGTTTGATGAAATCAGCATTTCTCTTGCTTCCCTGTGCCTAGGGAAGCTCAGTTTTAGTCACAGTAGCTCCCACAAGTGTCTCCTCAGCGTGTTCCCATTTCCTTAGAAACAGTGTATTTGCTGGGAGAAAAGTGCATTACTGTGCCCTTTCACCGTTCAGCAAAGACATGTGTAGAAGCACAGCGCTAGCAGAAACGACCGTTTCTCGACGTTTTCTAACTCAGGGAACAAGTTGCACACTTCGCAGATGCATTTGAGCAACTTCGTAAGAAGCGGGTTTTTTGCCTAAAGAGACGTGCTTTAGAACGCGCTAGTTTTGCCTATTTGCGCAGTAGTACAGATTCTGAGTATGTAACTGGGTTTGATGAAATCAGCATTTCTCTTGCTTCCCTGTGCCTAGGGAAGCTCAGTTTTAGTCACAGTAGCTCCCACAAGTGTCTCCTCAGCGTGTTCCCATTTCCTTAGAAACAGTGTATTTGCTGGGAGAAAAGTGCATTACTGTGCCCTTTCACCGTTCAGCAAAGACATGTGTAGAAGCACAGCGCTAGCAGAAACGACCGTTTCTCGACGTTTTCTAACTCAGGGAACAAGTTGCACACTTCAGAGATGCCTTTAGGCAACCTTGTCAGAGATGAGTTTTTTGCCTAAAGAGACGTGCTTTAGAACGAACTAGGTTTTCCTATTTGCGCTGTAGTACAGATTCTGAGTATGTAACTGGGTTTGATGAAATCAGCATTTCTCTTGCTTCCCTGTGCCTAGGGAAGCTCAGTTTTAGTCACAGTAGCTCCCACAAGTGTCTCCTCAGCGTGTTCCCATTTCCTTAGAAACAGTGTATTTGCTGGGAGAAAAGTGCATTACTGTGCCCTTTCACCGTTCAGCAAAGACATGTGTAGAAGCACAGCGCTAGCAGAAACGACCGTTTCTCGAAGTTTTCTAACTCAGGGAACAAGTTGCACACTTCGCAGATGCATTTGAGCAACTTCGTAAGAAGCGGGTTTTTTGCCTAAAGAGACTTGCTTTAGAACGCGCTAGTTTTGCCTATTTGCGCAGAAGTACAGATTCTGAGTATGTAACAGGGTTTGATGAAATCAGCATTTCTCTTGCTTCCTTTGCCTAGGGAAGCTCAGTTTTAGTCACAGTAGCTCCCACAAGTGTCTCCTCAGCGTGTTCCCATTTCCTTAGAAACAGTGTATTTGCTGGGAGAAAAGTGCATTACTGTGCCCTTTCACCGTTCAGCAAAGACATGTGTAGAAGCACAGCGCTAGCAGAAACGACCGTTTCTCGACGTTTTCTAACTCAGGGAACAAGTTGCACACTTCGCAGATGCATTTGAGCAACATCGTAAGAAGCGGGTTTTTTGCCTAAAGAGACTTGCTTTAGAACGCGCTAGTTTTGCCTATTTGCGCAGAAGTACAGATTCTGAGTATGTAACTGGGTTTGATGAAATCAGCATTTCTCTTGCTTCCCTGTGCGTAGGGAAGTTCAATTTTAGACACAGTAGCTCCCACAAGTATCTCCTCAGCGTGGTCCCATTTCCTTAGAAACAGTGTATTTGCTGGGAGAAAAGTGCATTACTGTGCCCTTTCACCGTTCAGCAAAGACATGTGTAGAAGCACAGCGCTAGCAGAAACGACCGTTTCTCGACGTTTTCTAACTCAGGGAACAAGTTGCACACTTCGCAGATGAATTTGAGAAACTTCGTAAGAAGCGGGTTTTTTGCCTAAGCAGACGTGCTTTAGAACGCGCTAGTTTTGCCTATTTGCGCAGAAGTACAGATTCTGAGTATGTAACTGGGTTTGATGAAATCAGCATTTCTCTTGCTTCCCTGTGCCTAGGGAAGCTCAGTTTTAGTCACAGTAGCTCCCACAAGTGTCTCCTCAGCGTGTTCCCATTTCCTTAGAAACAGTGTATTTGCTGGGAGAAAAGTGCATTACTGTGCCCTTTCACCGTTCAGCAAAGACATGTGTAGAAGCACAGCGCTAGCAGAAACGACCCTTTCTCGACGTTTTCTAACTCAGGGAACAAGTTGCACACTTCAGAGATGCCTTTAGGCAACCTTGTCAGACATGAGTTTTTTGCCTAAAGAGACGTGCTTTAGAACGAACTAGGTTTTCCTATTTGCGCTGTAGTACAGATTCTGAGTATGTAACGCGGTTTGATGAAATCAGCATTTCTCTTGCTTCCCTGTGCCTAGGGAAGCTCAGTTTTAGTCACAGTAGCTCCCACAAGTGTCTCCTCAGCGTGTTCCCATTTCCTTAGAAACAGTGTATTTGCTGGGAGAAAAGTGCATTACTGTGCCCTTTCACCGTTCAGCAAAGACATGTGTAGAAGCACAGCGCTAGCAGAAACGACCGTTTCTCGACGTTTTCTAACTCAGGGAACAAGTTGCACACTTCGCAGATGCATTTGAGCAACTTCGTAAGAAGCGGGTTTTTTGCCTAAAGAGACGTGCTTTAGAACGCGCTAGTTTTGCCTATTTGCGCAGTAGTACAGATTCTGAGTATGTAACTGGGTTTGATGAAATCAGCATTTCTCTTGCTTCCCTGTGCCTAGGGAAGCTCAGTTTTAGTCACAGTAGCTCCCACAAGTGTCTCCTCAGCGTGTTCCCATTTCCTTAGAAACAGTGTATTTGCTGGGAGAAAAGTGCATTACTGTGCCCTTTCACCGTTCAGCAAAGACATGTGTAGAAGCACAGCGCTAGCAGAAACGACCGTTTCTCGACGTTTTCTAACTCAGGGAACAAGTTGCACACTTCAGAGATGCCTTTAGGCAACCTTGTCAGAGATGAGTTTTTTGCCTAAAGAGACGTGCTTTAGAACGAACTAGGTTTTCCTATTTGCGCTGTAGTACAGATTCTGAGTATGTAACTGGGTTTGATGAAATCAGCATTTCTCTTGCTTCCCTGTGCCTAGGGAAGCTCAGTTTTAGTCACAGTAGCTCCCACAAGTGTCTCCTCAGCGTGTTCCCATTTCCTTAGAAACAGTGTATTTGCTGGGAGAAAAGTGCATTACTGTGCCCTTTCACCGTTCAGCAAAGACATGTGTAGAAGCACAGCGCTAGCAGAAACGACCGTTTCTCGAAGTTTTCTAACTCAGGGAACAAGTTGCACACTTCGCAGATGCATTTGAGCAACTTCGTAAGAAGCGGGTTTTTTGCCTAAAGAGACTTGCTTTAGAACGCGCTAGTTTTGCCTATTTGCGCAGAAGTACAGATTCTGAGTATGTAACTGGGTTTGATGAAACCAGCATTTCTCTTGCTTCCTTTGCCTAGGGAAGCTCAGTTTTAGTCACAGTAGCTCCCACAAGTGTCTCCTCAGCGTGTTCCCATTTCCTTAGAAACAGTGTATTTGCTGGGAGAAAAGTGCATTACTGTGCCCTTTCACCGTTCAGCAAATACATGTGTAGAAGCACAGCGCTAGCAGAAACGACCGTTTCTCGACGTTTTCTAACTCAGGGAACAAGTTGCACACTTCGCAGATGCATTTGAGCAACTTCGTAAGAAGCGGGTTTTTTGCCTAAAGAGACTTGCTTTAGAACGCGCTAGTTTTGCCTATTTGCGCAGAAGTACAGATTCTGAGTATGTAACTGGGTTTGATGAAATCAGCATTTCTCTTGCTTCCCTGTGCCTAGGGAAGCTCAGTTTTAGTCACAGTAGCTCCCACAAGTGTCTCCTCAGCGTGGTCCCATTTCCTGAGAAACAGTTTATTTGCTGGGAGAAAAGTGCATTACTGTGCCCTTTCACCGTTCAGCAAAGACATGTGTAGAAGCACAGCGCTAGCAGAAACGACCGTTTCTCGACGTTTTCTAACTCAGGGAACAAGTTGCACACTTCGCAGATTCAGTTGGGCAACTTCGTAAGAAGCGGGTTATTTGCCTAAAGAGACCTGCTTTAGAACGCGCTAGTTTTGCCTATTTGCGCAGTAGTACAGATTCTGAGTATGTAACTGGGTTTGATGAAATCAGCATTTCTCTTGCTACCGTGTGCGTAGGGAAGCTCAGTTTTAGTCACAGTAGCTCCTACACATGTCTCCTCAGCGTGTTCCCATTTCCTTAGAAACAGTGTATTTGCTGGGAGAAAAGTGCATTACTGTGCCCTTTCACCGTTCAGCAAAGACATGTGTAGAAGCACAGCGCTAGCAGAAACGACCGTTTCTCGACGTTTTCTAACTCAGGGAACAAGTTGCACACTTCAGAGATGCCTTTAGGCAACCTTGTCAGACATGAGTTTTTTGCCTAAAGAGACGTGCTTTAGAACGAACTAGGTTTTCCTATTTGCGCTGTAGTACAGATTCTGAGTATGTAACTGGGTTTGATGAAATCAGCATTTCTCTTGCTTCCCTGTGCCTAGGGAAGCTCAGTTTTAGTCACAGTAGCTCCCACAAGTGTCTCCTCAGCGTGTTCCCATTTCCTTAGAAACAGTGTATTTGCTGGGAGAAAAGTGCATTACTGTGCCCTTTCACCGTTCAGCAAAGACATGTGTAGAAGCACAGCGCTAGCAGAAACGACCGTTTCTCGACGTTTTCTAACTCAGGGAACAAGTTGCACACTTCGCAGATGCATTTGAGCAACTTCGTAAGAAGCGGGTTTTTTGCCTAAGCAGACGTGCTTTAGAACGCGCTAGTTTTGCCTATTTGCGCAGTAGTACAGATTCTGAGTATGTAACTGGGTTTGATGAAATCAGCATTTCTCTTGCTTCCCTGTGCCTAGGGAAGCTCAGTTTTAGTCACAGTAGCTCCCACAAGTGTCTCCTCAGCGTGGTCTTATATCCTGAGAAACAGTTTATTTGCTGGGAGAAAAGTGCATTACTGTGCCCTTTCACCGTTCAGCAAAGACATGTGTAGAAGCACAGCGCTAGCAGAAACGACCGTTTCTCGACGTTTTCTAACTCAGGGAACAAGTTGCACACTTCAGAGATGCCTTTAGGCAACCTTGTCAGAGATGAGTTTTTTGCCTAAAGAGACGTGCTTTAGAACGAACTAGGTTTTCCTATTTGCGCTGTAGTACAGATTCTGAGTATGTAACTGGGTTTGATGAAATCAGCATTTCTCTTGCTTCCCTGTGCCTAGGGAAGCTCAGTTTTAGTCACAGTAGCTCCCACAAGTGTCTCCTCAGCGTGTTCCCATTTCCTTAGAAACAGTGTATTTGCTGGGAGAAAAGTGCATTACTGTGCCCTTTCACCGTTCAGCAAAGACATGTGTAGAAGCACAGCGCTAGCAGAAACGACCGTTTCTCGAAGTTTTCTAACTCAGGGAACAAGTTGCACACTTCGCAGATGCATTTGAGCAACTTCGTAAGAAGCGGGTTTTTTGCCTAAAGAGACTTGCTTTAGAACGCGCTAGTTTTGCCTATTTGCGCAGAAGTACAGATTCTGAGTATGTAACTGGGTTTGATGAAACCAGCATTTCTCTTGCTTCCTTTGCCTAGGGAAGCTCAGTTTTAGTCACAGTAGCTCCCACAAGTGTCTCCTCAGCGTGTTCCCATTTCCTTAGAAACAGTGTATTTGCTGGGAGAAAAGTGCATTACTGTGCACTTTCACCGTTCAGCAAATACATGTGTAGAAGCACAGCGCTAGCAGAAACGACCGTTTCTCGACGTTTTCTAACTCAGGGAACAAGTTGCACACTTCGCAGATGCATTTGAGCAACTTCGTAAGAAGCGGGTTTTTTGCCTAAAGAGACTTGCTTTAGAACGCGCTAGTTTTGCCTATTTGCGCAGAAGTACAGATTCTGAGTATGTAACTGGGTTTGATGAAATCAGCATTTCTCTTGCTTCCCTGTGCCTAGGGAAGCTCAGTTTTAGTCACAGTAGCTCCCACAAGTGTCTCCTCAGCGTGGTCCCATTTCCTGAGAAACAGTTTATTTGCTGGGAGAAAAGTGCATTACTGTGCCCTTTCACCGTTCAGCAAAGACATGTGTAGAAGCACAGCGCTAGCAGAAACGACCGTTTCTCGACGTTTTCTAACTCAGGGAACAAGTTGCACACTTCGCAGATTCAGTTGGGCAACTTCGTAAGAAGCGGGTTATTTGCCTAAAGAGACCTGCTTTAGAACGCGCTAGTTTTGCCTATTTGCGCAGTAGTACAGATTCTGAGTATGTAACTGGGTTTGATGAAATCAGCATTTCTCTTGCTACCGTGTGCGTAGGGAAGCTCAGTTTTAGTCACAGTAGCTCCTACACATGTCTCCTCAGCGTGTTCCCATTTCCTTAGAAACAGTGTATTTGCTGGGAGAAAAGTGCATTACTGTGCCCTTTCACCGTTCAGCAAAGACATGTGTAGAAGCACAGCGCTAGCAGAAACGACCGTTTCTCGACGTTTTCTAACTCAGGGAACAAGTTGCACACTTCAGAGATGCCTTTAGGCAACCTTGTCAGACATGAGTTTTTTGCCTAAAGAGACGTGCTTTAGAACGAACTAGGTTTTCCTATTTGCGCTGTAGTACAGATTCTGAGTATGTAACTGGGTTTGATGAAATCAGCATTTCTCTTGCTTCCCTGTGCCTAGGGAAGCTCAGTTTTAGTCACAGTAGCTCCCACAAGTGTCTCCTCAGCGTGTTCCCATTTCCTTAGAAACAGTGTATTTGCTGGGAGAAAAGTGCATTACTGTGCCCTTTCACCGTTCAGCAAAGACATGTGTAGAAGCACAGCGCTAGCAGAAACGACCGTTTCTCGAAGTTTTCTAACTCAGGGAACAAGTTGCACACTTCGCAGATGCATTTGAGCAACTTCGTAAGAAGCGGGTTTTTTGCCTAAAGAGACTTGCTTTAGAACGCGCTAGTTTTGCCTATTTGCGCAGAAGTACAGATTCTGAGTATGTAACTGGGTTTGATGAAATGAGCATTTCTCTTGCTTCCTTTGCCTAGGGAAGCTCAGTTTTAGTCACAGTAGCTCCCACAAGTGTCTCCTCAGCGTGTTCCCATTTCCTTAGAAACAGTGTATTTGCTGGGAGAAAAGTGCATTACTGTGCCCTTTCACCGTTCAGCAAAGACATGTGTAGAAGCACAGCGCTAGCAGAAACGACCGTTTCTCGACGTTTTCTAACTCAGGGAACAAGTTGCACACTTCAGAGATGCCTTTAGGCAACTTTGTCAGACATGAGTTTTTTGCCTAAAGAGACGTGCTTTAGAACGCACTAGGTTTGCCTATTTGCGCAGAAGTACAGATTCTGAGTATGTAACTGGGTTTGATGAAATCAGCATTTCTCTTGCTTCCCTGTGCCTAGGGAAGCTCAGTTTTAGTCACAGTAGCTCCCACAAGTGTCTCCTCAGCGTGGTCCCATTTCCTGAGAAACAGTTTATTTGCTGGGAGAAAAGTGCATTACTGTGCCCTTTCACCGTTCAGCAAAGACATGTGTAGAAGCACAGCGCTAGCAGAAACGACCGTTTCTCGACGTTTTCTAACTCAGGGAACAAGTTGCACACTTCGCAGATGCATTTGAGCAACTTCGTAAGAAGCGGGTTTTTTGCCTAAAGAGACTTGCTTTAGAACGCGCTAGTTTTGCCTATTTGCGCAGAAGTACAGATTCTGAGTATGTAACTGGGTTTGATGAAATCAGCATTTCTCTTGCTTCCCTGTGCCTAGGGAAGCTCAGTTTTAGTCACAGTAGCTCCCACAAGTGTCTCCTCAGCGTGGTCCCATTTCCTGAGAAACAGTTTATTTGCTGGGAGAAAAGTGCATTACTGTGCCCTTTCACCGTTCAGCAAAGACATGTGTAGAAGCACAGCGCTAGCAGAAACGACCGTTTCTCGACGTTTTCTAACTCAGGGAACAAGTTGCACACTTCGCAGATTCAGTTGGGCAACTTCGTAAGAAGCGGGTTATTTGCCTAAAGAGACCTGCTTTAGAACGCGCTAGTTTTGCCTATTTGCGCAGTAGTACAGATTCTGAGTATGTAACTGAGTTAGATGAAATCAGCATTTCTCTTGCTACCGTGTGCGTAGGGAAGCTCAGTTTTAGTCACAGTAGCTCCTACACATGTCTCCTCAGCGTGTTCCCATTTCCTTAGAAACAGTGTATTTGCTGGGAGAAAAGTGCATTACTGTGCCCTTTCACCGTTCAGCAAAGACATGTGTAGAAGCACAGCGCTAGCAGAAACGACCGTTTCTCGACGTTTTCTAACTCAGGGAACAAGTTGCACACTTCAGAGATGCCTTTAGGCAACCTTGTCAGACATGAGTTTTTTGCCTAAAGAGACGTGCTTTAGAACGAACTAGGTTTTCCTATTTGCGCTGTAGTACAGATTCTGAGTATGTAACTGGGTTTGATGAAATCAGCATTTCTCTTGCTTCCCTGTGCCTAGGGAAGCTCAGTTTTAGTCACAGTAGCTCCCACAAGTGTCTCCTCAGCGTGTTCCCATTTCCTTAGAAACAGGGTATTTGCTGGGAGAAAAGTGCATTACTGTGCCCTTTCACCGTTCAGCAAAGACATGTGTAGAAGCACAGCGCTAGCAGAAATGACCGTTTCTCGACGTTTTCTAACTCAGGGAACAAGTTGCACACTTCGCAGATGCATTTGAGCAACTTCGTAAGAAGCGGGTTTTTTGCCTAAGCAGAAGTGCTTTAGAACGCGCTAGTTTTGCCTATTTGCGCAGTAGTACAGATTCTGAGTATGTAACTGGGTTTGATGAAATCAGCATTTCTCTTGCTTCCCTGTGCCTAGGGAAGCTCAGTTTTAGTCACAGTAGCTCCCACAAGTGTCTCCTCAGCGTGGTCTTATATCCTGAGAAACAGTTTATTTGCTGGGAGAAAAGTGCATTACTGTGCCCTTTCACCGTTCAGCAAAGACATGTGTAGAAGCACAGCGCTAGCAGAAACGACCGTTTCTCGACGTTTTCTAACTCAGGGAACAAGTTGCACACTTCGCAGATGCATTTGGGCAACTTCGTAAGAAGCGGGTTATTTGCCTAAAGAAACGTGCTTTAGAACGCGCTAGTTTTGCCTATTTGCGCAGTAGTACAGATTCTGAGTATGTAACTGGGTTTGATGAAATCAGCATTTCTCTTGCTACCGTGTGCGTAGGGAAGCTCAGTTTTAGTCACAGTAGCTCCTACACATGTCTCCTCAGCGTGGTCCCATTTCCTTAGAAACAGTGTATTTGCTGGGAGAAAAGTGCATTACTGTGCCCTTTCACCGTTCAGCAAAGACATGTGTAGAAGCACAGCGCTAGCAGAAACGACCGTTTCTCGACGTTTTCTAACTCAGGGAACAAGTTGCACACTTCGCAGATGCAATTGAGCAACTTCGTAAGAAGCGGGTTTTTTGCCTAAAGAGACGTGCTTTAGAACGCGCTAGTTTTGCCTATTTGCGCAGTAGTACAGATTCTGAGTATGTAACTGGGTTTGATGAAATCAGCATTTCTCTTGCTACCGTGTGCGTAGGGAAGCTCAGTTTTAGTCACAGTAGCTCCCACAAGTATCTCCTCAGCGTGTTCCCATTTCCTTAGAAACAGTGTATTTGCTGGGAGAAAAGTGCATTACTGTGCCCTTTCACCGTTCAGCAAAGACATGTGTAGAAGCACAGCGCTAGCAGAAACGACCGTTTCTCGACGTTTTCTAACTCAGGGAACAAATTGCACACTTCTGAGATGCATTTAGGCAACTTTGTCAGACATGAGTTTTTTGCATAAAGAGACGTGCTTTAGAACGCGCTAGTTTTGCCTATTTGCGCAGTAGTACAGATTCTGAGTATGTAACTGGGTTTGATGAAATCAGCATTTCTCTTGCTTCCCTGTGCCTAGGGAAGCTCAGTTTTAGTCACAGTAGCTCCCACAAGTGTCTTCTCAGCGTGGTCCAACTTCCTTACTAAAAGTGTTTTTGCTGGGAGAAAAGCGCATTACTGTGCCCTTTCACCGTTCAGCAAAGACATGTGTAGAAGCACAGCGCTAGCAGAAACGACCGTTTCTCGACGTTTTCTAACTCAGGGAACAAGTTGTACACTTCGCAGATGCATTTAGGCAACTTTGTCAGACATGAGTTTTTTGCCTAAAGAGACGTGCTTTAGAACGCACTAGGTTTGCCTATTTGCGCAGTAGTACAGATTCTGAGTATGTAACTGGGTTTGATGAAATCATCATTTCTCTAGCTTCCCTGTGCGTAGGGAAGCTCAGTTTTAGTCACAGTAGCTCCCACAAGTGTCTCCTCAGTGTGTTCCCATTTCCTTAGAAACAGTGTATTTGCTGGGAGAAAAGTGCATTACTGTGCCCTTTCACCGTTCAGCAAAGACATGTGTAGAAGCACAGCGCTAGCAGAAACGACCGTTTCTCGACGTTTTCTAACTCAGGGAACAAGTTGCACACTTCGCAGATGCATTTGAGCAACTTCGTAAGAAGCGGTTTTTTTGCCTAAAGAGACGTGCTTTAGAACGCGCTAGTTTTGCCTATTTGCGCAGAAGTACAGATTCTGAGTATGTAACTGGGTTTGATGAAATCAGCATTTCTCTTGCTTCCCTGTGCCTAGGGAAGCTCAGTTTTAGTCACAATAGCTCCCACAAGTGTCTTCTCAGCGTGTTCCCATTTCCTTAGAAACAGTGTATTTGCTGGGAGAAAAGCGCATTACTGTGCCCTTTCACCGTTCAGCAAAGACATGTGTAGAAGCACAGCGCTAGCAGAAACGACCGTTTCTCTACGTTTTCTAACTCAGGGAACAAGTTGTACACTTCGCAGATGCATTTAGGCAACTTTGTCAGACATGAGTTTTTTGCCTAAAGAGACGTGCTTTAGAACGCACTAGGTTTGCCTATTTGCGCAGTAGTACAGATTCTGAGTATGTAACTGGGTTTGATGAAATCATCATTTCTCTAGCTTCCCTGTGCGTAGGGAAGCTCAGTTTTAGTCACAGTAGCTCCCACAAGTGTCTCCTCAGCGTGTTCCCATTTCCTTAGAAACAGTGTATTTGCTGGGAGAAAAGTGCATTACTGTGCCCTTTCACCGTTCAGCAAAGACATGTGTAGAAGCACAGCGCTAGCAGAAACGACCGTTTCTCGACGTTTTCTAACTCAGGGAACAAGTTGCACACTTCGCAGATGCATTTGAGCAACTTCGTAAGAAGCGGTTTTTTTGCCTAAAGAGACGTGCTTTAGAACGCGCTAGTTTTGCCTATTTGCGCAGAAGTACAGATTCTGAGTATGTAACTGGGTTTGATGAAATCAGCATTTCTCTTGCTACCGTGTGCGTAGGGAAGCTCAGTTTTAGTCACAGTAGCTCCTACACATGTCTCCTCAGCGTGTTCCCATTTCCTTAGAAACAGTGTATTTGCTGGGAGAAAAGTGCATTACTGTGCCCTTTCACCGTTCAGCAAAGACATGTGTAGAAGCACAGCGCTAGCAGAAACGACCGTTTCTCGACGTTTTCTAACTCAGGGAACAAATTGCACACTTCGCAGATGCATTTGAGCAACTTCGTAAGAAGCGGGTTTTTTGCCTTAAGAGACGTGCTTTAGAACGCGCTAGTTTTGCCTATTTGTGCAGAAGTACATATTCTGAGTATGTAACTGGGTTTGATGAAATCAGCATTTCTCTTGCTTCCCTGTGCATAGGGAAGCTCAGTTTTAGTCACAAAAGCTCCCACAAATGTCTTCTCAGCGTGGTCCCACTTCCTTACTAAAAGTGTATTTGCTGGGAGAAAAGTGCATTACTGTGCCCTTTCACCGTTCAGCAAAGACATGTGTAGAAGCACATCGCTAGCAGAAACGACCGTTTCTCCACGTTTTCTAACTCAGGGAACAAGTTGCACACTTTGCTGATGCATTTGGGCAACTTCGTAAGAAGCGGGTTATTTGCCTAAAGAGACGTTCTTTAGAACGCGCTAGTTTTGCCTATTTGCGCAGTAGTACAGATTCTGAGTATGTAACTGGGTTTGATGAAATCAGCATTTCTCTTGCTACCGTGTGCGTAGGGAAGCTCAGTTTTAGTCACAGTAGCTCCTACACATGTCTCCTCAGGGTGTTCCCATTTCCTTAGAAACAGTGTATTTGCTGGGAGAAAAGTGCATTACTGTGCCCTTTCACCGTTCAGCAAAGACATGTGTAGAAGCACAGCGCTAGCAGAAACGACCGTTTCTCGACGTTTTCTAACTCAGGGAACAAGTTGCACACTTAGCAGATGCATTTGAGCAACTTCGTAAGATGCGGTTTTTTTGCCTAAAGAGACGTGCTTTAGAACGCGCTAGTTTTGCCTATTTGCGCAGAAGTACAGATTCTGAGTATGTAACTGGGTTTGATGAAATCAGGATTTCTCTTGCTTCCCTTTGCCTAAGGAAGCTCAGTTTTAGTCACAGTAGCTCCCACAAGTGTCTTCTCAGCGTGGTCCCATTTCCTGAGAAACAGTTTATTTGCTGGGAGAAAAGTGCATTACTGTGCCCTTTCACCGTTCAGCAAAGACATGTGTAGAAGCACAGCACTAGCAGAAACGACCGTTTCTCCACGTTTTCTAACTCAGGGAACAAGTTGCACACTTCGCAGATGCATTTGGGCAACTTCGTAAGAAGCGGGTTATTTGCCTAAAGAGACGTGCTTTAGAACGCGCTAGTTTTGCCTATTTGCGCAGTAGTACAGATTCTGAGTATGTAACTGGGTTTGATGAAATCAGCATTTCTCTTGCTACCGTGTGCGTAGGGAAGCTCAGTTTTAGTCACAGTAGCTCCTACACATGTCTCCTCAGCGTGTTCCCATTTCCTTAGAAACAGTGTATTTGCTGGGAGAAAAGTGCATTACTGTGCCCTTTCACCGTTCAGCAAAGACATGTGTAGAAGCACAGCGCTAGCAGAAACGACCGTTTCTCGACGTTTTCTAACTCAGGGAACAAATTGCACACTTCGCAGATGCATTTGAGCAACTTCGTAAGGAGCGGGTTTTTTGCCTTAAGAGACGTGCTTTAGAACGCGCTAGTTTTGCCTATTTGCGCAGAAGTACAGATTCTGAGTATGTAACTGGGTTTGATGAAATCAGCATTTCTCTTGCTTCCCTGTGCATAGGGAAGCTCAGTTTTAGTCACAAAAGCTCCCACAAATGTCTTCTCAGCGTGGTCCCACTTCCTTAAAAAGTGTATTTGCTGGGAGAAAAGTGCATTACTGTGCCCTTTCACCGTTCAGCAAAGACATGTGTAGAAGCACAGCGCTAGCAGAAACGACCGTTTCTCCACGTTTCTAACTCAGGGAACAAGTTGCACACTTTGCTGATGCATTTGGGCAACTTCGTAAGAAGCGGGTTATTTGCCTAAAGAGACCTGCTTTAGAACGCGCTAGTTTTGCCTATTTGCGCAGTAGTACAGATTCTGAGTATGTAACTGGGTTTGATGAAATCAGCATTTCTCTTGCTACCGTGTGCGTAGGGAAGCTCAGTTTTAGTCACAGTAGCTCCTACACATGTCTCTTCAGGGTGTTCCCATTTCCTTAGAAACAGTGTATTTGCTGGGAGAAAAGTGCATTACTGTGCCCTTTCACCGTTCAGCAAAGACATGTGTAGAAGCACAGCGCTAGCAGAAACGACCGTTTCTCGACGTTTTCTAACTCAGGGAACAAGTTGCACACTTCGCAGATGCATTTGAGCAACTTCGTAAGATGCGGTTTTTTTGCCTAAAGAGACGTGCTTTAGAACGCGCTAGTTTTGCCTATTTGCGCAGAAGTACAGATTCTGAGTATGTAACTGGGTTTGATGAAATCAGCATTTCTCTTGCTTCCCTGTGCCTAGGGAAGCTCAGTTTTAGTCACAGTAGCTCCCACAAGTGTCTTCTCAGCGTGGTCCCATTTCCTGAGAAACAGTTTATTTGCTGGGAGAAAAGTGCATTACTGTGCCCTTTCACCGTTCAGCAAAGACATGTGTAGAAGCACAGCGCTAGCAGAAACGACCGTTTCTCCACGTTTTCTAACTCAGGGAACACGTTGCACACTTCGCAGATGCACTTGGGCAACTTCGTAAGAAGCGGGTTATTTGCCTAAAGAGACGTGCTTTAGAACGCGCTAGTTTTGCCTATTTGCGCAGTAGTACAGATTCTGAGTATGTAACTGGGTTTGATGAAATCAGCATTTCTCTTGCTACCGTGTGCGTAGGGAAGCTCAGTTTTAGTCACAGTAGCTCCTACACATGTCTCCTCAGCGTGTTCCCATTTCCTTAGAAACAGTGTATTTGCTGGGAGAAAAGTGCATTACTGTGCCCTTTCACCGTTCAGCAAAGACATGTGTAGAAGCACAGCGCTAGCAGAAACGACCGTTTCTCGACGTTTTCTAACTCAGGGAACAAATTGCACACTTCGCAGATGCATTTGAGCAACTTCGTAAGAAGCGGGTTTTTTGCCTAAAGAGACGTGCTTTAGAACGCGCTAGTTTTGCCTCTTTGCGCAGAAGTACAGATTCTGAGTATGTAACTGGGTTTGATGAAATCAGCATTTCTCTTGCTTCCCTGTGCCTAGGGAAGCTCAGTTTTAGTCACAAAAGCTCCAACAAGTGTCTTCTCAGCGTGGTCCCACTTCCTTACTATAAGTGTATTTGCTGGGAGAAAAGTGCATTACTCTGCCCTTTCACCGTTCAGCAAAGACATGTGTAGAAGCACAGCGCTAGCAGAAACGACCGTTTCTCGACGTTTTCTAACTCAGGGAACAAGTTGTACACTTCGCAGATGCATTTAGGCAACTATGTCAGACATGAGTTTTTTGCCTAAAGAGACGTGCTTTAGAACGCACTAGGTTTGCCTATTTGCGCAGTAGTACAGATTCTGAGTATGTAACTGGGTTTGATGAAATCAGCATTTCTCTCGCTACCGTGTGCGTAGAAAAGCTCAGTTTTAGTCACAGTAGCTCCTACACATGTCTCCTCAGCGTGTTCCCATTTTCTTAGAAACAGTGTATTTGCTGGGAGAAAAGTGCATTACTGTGCCCTTTTCACCGTTCAGCAAAGACATGTGTAGAAGCACAGCGCTAGCAGAAACGACCGTTTCTCGACGTTTTCTAACTCAGGGAACAAATTGCACACTTCGCAGATGCATTTGAGCAACTTCGTAAGAAGCGGGTTTTTTGCCTAAAGAGACGTGCTTTAGAACGCGCTAGTTTTGCCTATTTGCGCAGAAGTACAGATTCTGAGTATGTAACTGGGTTTGATGAAATCAGCATTTCTCTTGCTTCCCGGTGCCTAGGGAAGCTCAGTTTTAGTCACAAAAGCTCCCACAAGTGTCTTCTCAGCGTGGTGCCACTTCCTTAGTAAAAGTGTATTTGCTGGGAAAAAAGTGCATTACTGTGCCCTTTCACCGTTCAGCAAAGACATGTGTAGAAGCACAGCGCTAGCAGAAACGACCGTTTCTCCACGTTTTCTAACTCAGGGAACAAGTTGCATACTTTGCTGATGCATTTGGGCAACTTCGTAAGAAGCGGGTTATTTGCCTAAAGAGACGTGCTTTCGAACGCGCTAGTTTTGCCTATTTGCGCAGTAGTACAGATTCTGAGTATGTAACTGGGTTTGATGAAATCAGCATTTCTCTTGCTACCGTGTGCGTAGGGAAGCTCAGTTTTAGTCACAGTAGCTCCTACACATGTCTCCTCAGCGTGTTCCCATTTCCTTAGAAACAGTGTATTTGCTGGGAGAAAAGTGCATTACTGTGCCCTTTCACCGTTCAGCAAAGACATGTGTAGAAGCACAGCGCTAGCAGAAATGACCGTTTCTCGACGTTTTCTAACTCAGGGAACAAATTGCACACTTCGCAGATGCATTTGAGCAACTTCGTAAGAAGCGGGTTTTTTGCCTAAAGAGACGTGCTTTAGAACGCGCTAGTTTTGCCTATTTGCGCAGAAGTACAGATTCTGAGTATGTAACTGGGTTTGATGAAATCAGCATTTCTCTTGCTTCCCTGTGCCTAGGGAAGCTCAGTTTTAGTCACAAAATCTCCCACAAGTGTCTTCTCAGCGTGGTCCCACTTCCTTACTAAAAGTGTATTTGCTGGGAGAAAAGTGCATTACTGTGCCCTTTCACCGTTCAGCAAAGACATGTGTAGAAGCACAGCGCTAGCAGAAACGACCGTTTCTCCACGTTTTCTAACTCAGGGAACAAGTTGTAAACTTCGCAGATGCATTTAGGCAACTTTGTCAGACATGAGTTTTTTGCCTAAAGAGACGTGCTTTAGAACGCACTAGGTTTGCCTATTTGCGCAGTAGTACAGATTCTGAGTATGTAACTGGGTTTGATGAAATCATCATTTCTCTAGCTTCCCTGTGCGTAGGGAAGCTCAGTTTTAGTCACAGTAGCTCCCACAAGTGTCTCCTCAGCGTGTTCCCATTTCCTTAGAAACAGTGTATTTGCTGGGAGAAAAGTGCATTACTGTGCCCTTTCACCGTTCAGCAAAGACATGTGTAGAAGCACAGCGCTAGCAGAAACGACCGTTTCTCGACGTTTTCTAACTCAGGGAACAAGTTGCACACTTTGCTGATGCATTTGGGCAACTTCGTAAGAAGCGGTTTTTTTGCCTAAAGAGACGTGCTTTAGAACGCGCTAGTTTTGCCTATTTGCGCAGAAGTACAGATTCTGAGTATGTAACTGGGTTTGATGAAATCAGCATTTCTCTTGCTTCCCTGTGCCTAGGGAAGCTCAGTTTTAGTCACAATAGCTCCCACAAGTGTCTTCTCAGCGTGGTCCCACTTCCTTACTAAAAGTGTATTTGCTGGGAGAAAAGTGCATTACTGTGCCCTTTCACCGTTCAGCAAAGACATGTGTAGAAGCACAGCGCTAGCAGAAACGACCGTTTCTCCACGATTTCTAACTCAGGGAACAAGTTGAATACTTTGCTGATGCATTTGGACAACTTCGTAAGAAGCGGGTTATTTGCCTAAAGAGACGTGCTTTAGAACGCGCTAGTTTTGCCTATTTGCGCAGTAGTACAGATTCTGAGTATGTAACTGGGTTTGATGAAATCAGCATTTCTCTTGCTACCGTGTGCGTAGGGAAGCTCAGTTTTAGTCACAGTAGCTCCTACACATGTCTCCTCAGCGTGTTCCCATTTCCTTAGAAACAGTGTATTTGCTGGGAGAAAAGTGCATTACTGTGCCCTTTCACCGTTCAGCAAAGACATGTGTAGAAGCACAGCGCTAGCAGAAACGACCGTTTCTCGACGTTTTCTAACTCAGGGAACAAATTGCACACTTCGCAGATGCATTTGAGCAACTTCGTAAGAAGCGGGTTTTTTGCCTAAAGAGACGTGCTTTAGAACGCGCTAGTTTTGCCTATTTGCGCAGAAGTACAGATTCTGAGTATGTAACTGGGTTTGATGAAATCAGCATTTCTCTTGCTTCCCTGTGCCTAGGGAAGCTCAGTTTTAGTCACAATAGCTCCCACAAGTGTCTTCTCAGCGTGGTCCCACTTCCTTACTAAAAGTGTATTTGCTGGGAGAAAAGTGCATTACTGTGCCCTTTCACCGTTCAGCAAAGACATGTGTAGAAGCACAGCGCTAGCAGAAACGACCGTTTCTCGACGTTTTCTAACTCAGGGAACAAGTTGTACACTTCGCAGATGCATTTAGGCAACTTTGTCAGACATGAGTTTTTTGCCTAAAGAGACGTGCTTTAGAACGCACTAGGTTTGCCTATTTGCGCAGTAGTACAGATTCTGAGTATGTAACTGGGTTTGATGAAATCATCATTTCTCTAGCTTCCCTGTGCGTAGGGAAGCTCAGTTTTAGTCACAGTAGCTCCCACAATTGTCTCCTCAGCGTGTTCCCATTTCCTTAGAAACAGTGTATTTGCTGGGAGAAAAGTGCATTACTGTGCCCTTTCACCATTCAGCAAAGACATGTGTAGAAGCACAGCGCTAGCAGAAACGACTCAGGGAACAAGTTGCATACTTTGCTGATGCATTTGGGCAACATCGTAAGAAGCGGGTTATTTGCCTAAAGAGACGTGCTTTAGAACGCGCTAGTTTTGCCTATTTGCGCAGTAGTACAGATTCTGAGTATGTAACTGGGTTTGATGAAATCAGCATTTCTCTCGCTACCGTGTGCGTAGGGAAGCTCAGTTTTAGTCACAGTAGCTCCTACACATGTCTCCTCAGCGTGTTCCCATTTCCTTAGAAACAGTGTATTTGCTGGGAGAAAAGTGCATTACTGTGCCCTTTCACCGTTCAGCAAAGACATGTGTAGAAGCACAGCGCTAGCAGAAACGACCGTTTCTCGACGTTTTCTAACTCAGGGAACAAATTGCACACTTCGCAGATGCATTTGAGCAACTTCGTAAGAAGCGGGTTTTTTGCCTAAAGAGACGTGCTTTAGAACGCGCTAGTTTTGCCTATTTGCGCAGAAGTACAGATTCTGAGTATGTAACTGGGTTTGATGAAATCAGCATTTCTCTTGCTTCCCTGTGCCTAGGGAAGCTCAGTTTTAGTCACAATAGCTCCCACAAGTGTCTTCTCAGCGTGGTCCCACTTCCTTACTAAAAGTGTATTTGCTGGGAGAAAAGTGCATTACTGTGCCCTTTCACCGTTCAGCAAAGACATGTGTAGAAGCACAGCGCTAGCAGAAACGACCGTTTCTCGACGTTTTCTAACTCAGGGAACAAGTTGTACACTTCGCAGATGCATTTAGGCAACTTTGTCAGACATGAGTTTTTTGCCTAAAGAGACGTGCTTTAGAACGCACTAGGTTTGCCTATTTGCGCAGTAGTAGAGATTCTGAGTATGTAACTGGGTTTGATGAAATCATCATTTCTCTAGCTTCCCTGTGCGTAGGGAAGCTCAGTTTTAGTCACAGTAGCTCCCACAAGTGTCTCCTCAGCGTGTTCCCATTTCCTTAGAAACAGTGTATTTGCTGGGAGAAAAGTGCATTACTGTGCCCTTTCACCATTCAGCAAAGACATGTGTAGAAGCACAGCGCTAGCAGAAACGACTCAGGGAATAAGTTGCATACTTTGCTGATGCATTTGGGCAACTTCGTAAGAAGCGGGTTATTTGCCTAAAGAGACGTGCTTTAGAACGCGCTAGTTTTGCCTATTTGCGCAGAAGTACAGATTCTGAGTATGTAACTGGGTTTGATGAAATCAGCATTTCTCTTGCTTCCCTGTGCCTAGGGAAGCTCAGTTTTAGTCACAGTAGCTCCCACAAGTGTCTCCTCAGCGTGGTCCCATTTCCTGAGAAACAGTTTATTTGCTGGGAGAAAAGTGCATTACTGTGCCCTTTCACCGTTCAGCAAAGACATGTGTAGAAGCACAGCGCTAGCAGAAACGACCGTTTCTCGACGTTTTCTAACTCAGGGAACAAGTTGCACACTTCGCAGATGCATTTGGGCAACTTCGTAAGAAGCGGGTTATTTGCCTAAAGAGACCTGCTTTAGAACGCGCTAGTTTTGCCTATTTGCGCAGTAGTACAGATTCTGAGTATGTAACTGGGTTTGATGAAATCAGCATTTCTCTTGCTACCGTGTGCGTAGGGAAGCTCAGTTGTAGTCACAGTAGCTCCCACAAGTATCTCCTCAGCGTGTTCCCATTTCCTTAGAAACAGTGTATTTGCTGGGAGAAAAGTGCATTACTGTGCCCTTTCACCGTTCAGCAAAGACATGTGTAGAAGCACAGCGCTAGCAGAAACGACCGTTTCTCGACGTTTTCTAACTCAGGGAACAAGTTGCACACTTCGCAGATGCATTTGAGCAACTTCGTAAGAAGCGGGTTTTTTGCCTAAAGAGACGTGCTTTAGAACGCGCTAGTTTTGCCTATTTGCGCAGTAGTACAGATTCTGAGTATGTAACTGGGTTTGATGAAATTAGCATTTCTCTTGCTACCGTGTGCGTAGGGAAGCTCAGTTTTAGTCACAGTAGCTCCTACACATGTCTCCTCAGCGTGTTCCCATTTCCTTAGAAACAGTGTATTTGCTGGGAGAAAAGTGCATTACTGTGCCCTTTCACCGTTCAGCAAAGACATGTGTAGAAGCACAGCGCTAGCAGAAACGACCGTTTCTCGACGTTTTCTAACTCAGGGAACAAATTGCACACTTCGCAGATGCATTTGAGCAACTTCGTAAGAAGCGGGTTTTTTGCCTAAAGAGACGTGCTTTAGAACGCGCTAGTTTTGCCTATTTGCGCAGAAGTACAGATTCTGAGTATGTAACTGGGTTTGATGAAATCAGCATTTCTCTTGCTTCCCTGTGCCTAGGGAAGCTCAGTTTTAGTCACAGTAGCTCCCACAAGTGTCTCCTCAGCGTGGTCCCATTTCCTGAGAAACAGTTTATTTGCTGGGAGAAAAGTGCATTACTGTGCCCTTTCACCGTTCAGCAAAGACATGTGTAGAAGCACAGCGCTAGCAGAAACGACCGTTTCTCGACGTTTTCTAACTCAGGGAACAAGTTGCACACTTCGCAGATGCATTTGGGCAACTTCGTAAGAAGCGGGTTATTTGCCTAAAGAGACCTGCTTTAGAACGCGCTAGTTTTGCCTATTTGCGCAGTAGTACAGATTCTGAGTATGTAACTGGGTTTGATGAAATCAGCATTTCTCTTGCTACCGTGTGCGTAGGGAAGCTCAGTTTTAGTCACAGTAGCTCCTACACATGTCTCCTCAGCGTGTTCCCATTTCCTGAGAAACAGTGTATTTGCTGGGAGAAAAGTGCATTACTGTGCCCTTTCACCGTTCAGCAAAGACATGTGTAGAAGCACAGCGCTAGCAGAAACAACCGTTTCTCGACGTTTTCTAACTCAGGGAACAAGTTGCACACTTCAGAGATGCCTTTAGGCAACCTTGTCAGACATGAGTTTTTTGCCTAAAGAGACGTGCTTTAGAACGAACTAGGTTTTCCTATTTGCGCTGTAGTACAGATTCTGAGTATGTAACTGGGTTTGATGAAATCAGCATTTCTCTTGCTTCCCTGTGCCTAGGGAAGCTCAGTTTTAGTCACAGTAGCTCCCACAAGTGTCTCCTCAGCGTGTTCCCATTTCCTTAGAAACAGGGTATTTGCTGGGAGAAAAGTGCATTCCTGTGCCCTTTCACCGTTCAGCAAAGACATGTGTAGAAGCATAGCGCTAGCAGAAACGACCGTTTCTCGACGTTTTCTAACTCAGGGAACAAGTTGCACACTTCGCAGATGCATTTGAGCAACTTCGTAAGAAGCGGGTTTTTTGCCTAAGCAGACGTGCTTTAGAACGCGCTAGTTTTGCCTATTTGCGCAGTAGTACAGATTCTGAGTATGTAACTGGGTTTGATGAAATCAGCATTTCTCTTGCTTCCCTGTGCCTAGGGAAGCTCAGTTTTAGTCACAGTAGCTCCCACAAGTGTCTCCTCAGCGTGGTCTTATATCCTGAGAAACAGTGTATTTGCTGGGAGAAAAGTGCATTACTGTGCCCTTTCACCGTTCACCAAAGACATGTGTAGAAGCACAGCGCTAGCAGAAACGACCGTTTCTCGACGTTTTCTAACTCAGGGAACAAGTTGCACACTTCGCAGATGCATTTGAGCAACTTCGTAAGAAGCGGGTTTTTTGCCTAAAGAGACGTGCTTTAGAACGCGCTAGTTTTGCCTATTTGCGCAGTAGTACAGATTCTGAGTATGTAACTGGGTTTGATGAAATCAGCATTTCTCTTGCTACCGTGTGCGTAGGGAAGCTCAGTTTTAGTCACAGTAGCTCCTACACATGTCTCCTCAGCGTGTTCCCATTTCCTTAGAAACAGTGTATTTGCTGGGAGAAAAGTGCATTACTGTGCCCTTTCACCGTTCAGCAAAGACATGTGTAGAAGCACAGCGCTAGCAGAAACGACCGTTTCTCGACGTTTTCTAACTCAGGGAACAAATTGCACACTTCGCAGATGAATTTGAGCAACTTCGTAAGAAGCGGGTTTTTTGCCTAAAGAGACGTGCTTTAGAACGCGCTAGTTTTGCCTATTTGCGCAGTAGTACAGATTCTGAGTATGTAACTGGGTTTGATGAAATCAGCATTTCTTTTGCTTCCCTGTGCGTAGAGAAGCTCAGTTTTAGTCACAGTAGCTCCCACAAGTATCTCCTCAGCGTGTTCCCATTTCCTTAGAAACAGTGTATTTGCTGGGAGAAAAGTGCATTACTGTGCCCTTTCACCGTTCAGCAAAGACATGTGTAGAAGCACAGCGCTAGCAGAAACGACCGTTTCTCGACGTTTTCTAACTCAGGGAACAAGTTGCACACTTCTGAGATGCATTTAGGCAACTTTGTCAGACATGAGTTTTTTGCATAAAGAGACGTGCTTTAGAACGCGCTAGTTTTGCCTATTTGCGCAGTAGTACAGATTCTGAGTATGTAACTGGGTTTGATGAAATCAGCATTTCTCTTGCTTCCCTGTGCCTAGGGAAGCTCAGTTTTAGTCACAGTAGCTCCGACAAGTGTCTCCTCAGCGTGGTCTTATATCCTGAGAAACAGTTTATTTGCTGGGAGAAAAGTGCATTACTGTGCCCTTTCACCGTTCAGCAAAGACATGTGTAGAAGCACAGCGCTAGCAGAAACGACCGTTTCTCGACGTTTTCTAACTCAGGGAACAAGTTGCACACTTCGCAGATGCATTTGAGCAACTTCGTAAGAAGCGGGTTTTTTGCCTAAAGAGACGTGCTTTAGAACGCGCTAGTTTTGCCTATTTGCGCAGTAGTACAGATTCTGAGTATGTAACTGGGTTTGATGAAATCAGCATTTCTTTTGCTTCCCTGTGCGTAGAGAAGCTCAGTTTTAGTCACAGTAGCTCCCACAAGTGTCTCCTCAGCGTGGTCCCATTTCCTTAGAAACAGTGTATTTGCTGGGAGAAAAGTGCATTACTGTGCCCTTTCACCGTTCAGCAAAGACGTGTAGAAGCACAGCGCTAGCAGAAACGACCGTTTCTTGACGTTTTCTAACTCAGGGAACAAGCACACTTCGCAGATGCATTTGAGCAACTTCGTAAGAAGCGGATTTTTTGCCTAAAGAGACATGCTTTAGACCGCGCTAGTTTTGCCAATTTGCGCAGAAGTACAGATTCTGAGTATGTAACTGGGTTTGATGAAATCAGCATTTCTCTTGCTTCCCTGTGCGTAGGGAAGCTCAGTTGTAGTCACAGTAGCTCCCACAAGTATCTCCTCAGCGTGTTCCCATTTCCTTAGAAACAGTGTATTTGCTGGGAGAAAAGTGCATTACTGTGCCCTTTCACCGTTCAGCAAAGACATGTGTAGAAGCACAGCGCTAGCAGAAACGACCGTTTCTCGACGTTTTCTAACTCAGGGAACAAGTTGCACACTTCGCAGATGCATTTGAGCAACTTCGTAAGAAGCGGGTTTTTTGCCTAAAGAGACGTGCTTTAGAACGCGCTAGTTTTGCCTATTTGCGCAGTAGTACAGATTCTGAGTATGTAACTGGGTTTGATGAAATCAGCATTTCTCTTGCTACCGTGTGCGTAGGGAAGCTCAGTTTTAGTCACAGTAGCTCCTACACATGTCTCCTCAGCGTGTTCCCATTTCCTTAGAAACAGTGTATTTGCTGGGAGAAAAGTGCATTACTGTGCCCTTTCACCGTTCAGCAAAGACATGTGTAGAAGCACAGCGCTAGCAGAAACGACCGTTTCTCGACGTTTTCTAACTCAGGGAACAAATTGCACACTTCGCAGATGCATTTGAGCAACTTCGTAAGAAGCGGGTTTTTTGCCTAAAGAGACGTGCTTTAGAACGCGCTAGTTTTGCCTATTTGCGCAGAAGTACAGATTCTGAGTATGTAACTAGGTTTGATGAAATCAGCATTTCTCTTGCTTCCCTGTGCCTAGGGAAGCTCAGTTTTAGTCACAGTAGCTCCCACAAGTGTCTCCTCAGCGTGGTCCCATTTCCTGAGAAACAGTTTATTTGCTGGGAGAAAAGTGCATTACTGTGCCCTTTCACCGTTCAGCAAAGACATGTGTAGAAGCACAGCGCTAGCAGAAACGACCGTTTCTCCACGTTTTCTAACTCAGGGAACAAGTTGCACACTTCGCAGATGCATTTGAGCAACTTCGTAAGAAGCGGTTTTTTTGCCTAAAGAGACGTGCTTTAGAATGCGCTAGTTTTGCCTATTTGGGCAGTAGTACAGATTCTGAGTATGTAACTGGGTTTGATGAAATCAGCATTTCTCTTGCTTCCCTGTGCCTAGGGAAGCTCAGTTTTAGTCACAGTAGCTCCCACAAGTGTCTCCTCAGCGTGTTCCCATTTCCTGAGAAACAGTTTATTTGCTGGGAGAAAAGTGCATTACTGTGCCCTTTCACCGTTCAGCAAAGACATGTGTAGAAGCACAGCGCTAGCAGAAACGACCGTTTCTCCACGTTTTCTAACTCAGGGAACAAGTTGCACACTTCGCAGATGCATTTGAGCAACTTCGTAAGAAGCGGTTTTTTTGCCTAAAGAGACGTGCTTTAGAACGCGCTAGTTTTGCCTATTTGGGCAGTAGTACAGATTCTGAGTATGTAACTGGGTTTGATGAAATCAGCATTTCTCTTGCTACCGTGTGCGTAGGGAAGCTCAGTTTTAGTCACAATAGCTCCCACAAGTGTCTTCTCAGCGTGTTCCCATTTCCTTAGAAACAGTGTATTTGCTGGGAGAAAAGTGCATTACTGTGCCCTTTCACCGTTCAGCAAAGACATGTGTAGAAGCACAGCGCTAGCAGAAACGACCGTTTCTCCACGATTTCTAACTCAGGGAACAAGTTGCATACTTTGCTGATGCATTTGGGCAACTTCGTAAGAAGCGGGTTATTTGCCTAAAGAGACGTGCTTTAGAACGCGCTAGTTTTGCCTATTTGCGCAGTAGTACAGATTCTGAGTATGTAACTGGGTTTGATGAAATCAGCATTTCTCTTGCTACCGTGTGCGTAGGGAAGCTCAGTTTTAGTCACAGTAGCTCCTACACATGTCTCCTCAGCGTGTTCCCATTTCCTTAGAAACAGTGTATTTGCTGGGAGAAAAGTGCATTACTGTGCCCTTTCACCGTTCAGCAAAGACATGTGTAGAAGCACAGCGCTAGCAGAAACGACCGTTTCTCGACGTTTTCTAACTCAGGGAACAAGTTGCACACTTCGCAGATGCATTTGGGCAACTTCGTAAGAAGCGGGTTATTTGCCTAAAGAGACCTGCTTTAGAACGCGCTAGTTTTGCCTATTTGCGCAGTAGTACAGATTCTGAGTATGTAACTGGGTTTGATGAAATCAGCATTTCTCTTGCTACCGTGTGCGTAGGGAAGCTCAGTTTTAGTCACAATAGCTCCCACAAGTGTCTTCTCAGCGTGTTCCCATTTCCTTAGAAACAGTGTATTTGCTGGGAGAAAAGTGCATTACTGTGCCCTTTCACCGTTCAGCAAAGACATGTGTAGAAGCACAGCGCTAGCAGAAACAACCGTTTCTCGACGTTTTCTAACTCAGGGAACAAGTTGCACACTTCAGAGATGCCTTTAGGCAACCTTGTCAGACATGAGTTTTTTGCCTAAAGAGACGTGCTTTAGAACGCGCTAGTTTTGCCTATTTGCGCAGTAGTACAGATTCTGAGTATGTAACTGGGTTTGATGAAATCAGCATTTCTCTTGCTACCGTGTGCGTAGGGAAGCTCAGTTTTAGTCACAGTAGCTCCTACACATGTCTCCTCAGCGTGTTCCCATTTCCTTAGAAACAGTGTATTTGCTGGGAGAAAAGTGCATTACTGTGCCCTTTCACCGTTCAGCAAAGACATGTGTAGAAGCACAGCGCTAGCAGAAACAACCGTTTCTCGACGTTTTCTAACTCAGGGAACAAGTTGCACACTTCAGAGATGCCTTTAGGCAACCTTGTCAGACATGAGTTTTTTGCCTAAAGAGACGTGCTTTAGAACGCGCTAGTTTTGCCTATTTGCGCAGTAGTACAGATTCTGAGTATGTAACTGGGTTTGATGAAATCAGCATTTCTCTTGCTACCGTGTGCGTAGGGAAGCTCAGTTTTAGTCACAGTAGCTCCTACACATGTCTCCTCAGCGTGTTCCCATTTCCTTAGAAACAGTGTATTTGCTGGGAGAAAAGTGCATTACTGTGCCCTTTCACCGTTCAGCAAAGACATGTGTAGAAGCACAGCGCTAGCAGAAACGACCGTTTCTCGAAGTTTTCTAACTCAGGGAACAAATTGCACACTTCGCAGATGAATTTGAGCAACTTCGTAAGAAGCGGGTTTTTTGCCTAAAGAGACGTGCTTTAGAACGCGCTAGTTTTGCCTATTTGCGCAGTAGTACAGATTCTGAGTATGTAACTGGGTTTGATGAAATCAGCATTTCTTTTGCTTCCCTGTGCGTAGAGAAGCTCAGTTTTAGTCACAGTAGCTCCCACAAGTATCTCCTCAGCGTGTTCCCATTTCCTTAGAAACAGTGTATTTGCTGGGAGAAAAGTGCATTACTGTGCCCTTTCACCGTTCAGCAAAGACATGTGTAGAAGCACAGCGCTAGCAGAAACGACCGTTTCTCGACGTTTTCTAACTCAGGGAACAAGTTGCACACTTCTGAGATGCATTTAGGCAACTTTGTCAGACATGAGTTTTTTGCATAAAGAGACGTGCTTTAGAACGCGCTAGTTTTGCCTATTTGCGCAGTAGTACAGATTCTGAGTATGTAACTGGGTTTGATGAAATCAGCATTTCTCTTGCTTCCCTGTGCCTAGGGAAGCTCAGTCATAGTCACATTACCTCCCACAAGTGTCTCCTCAGCGTGTTCCCATTTCCTTAGAAACAGTGTATTTGCTGGGAGAAAAGTGCATTACTGTGCCCTTTCACCGTTCAGCAAAGACATGTGTAGAAGCACAGCGCTAGCAGAAACGACCGTTTCTCGACGTTTTCTAACTCAGGGATCAAGTTGCACACTTCGCAGATGCATTTGAGCAACTTCTAAGGAAGAGGGTTTTTTGCCTAAAGAGACGTGCTTTATAACGCGCTAGTTTTGCCTATTTGCGCAGAAGTACAGATTCTGAGTATGTAACTGGGTTTGATGAAATCAGCATTTCTCTTGCTTCCCTGTGCCTAGGGAAGCTCAGTTTTAGTCACAGTAGCTCCCACAAGTGTCTCCTCAGCGTGGTCCCATTTCCTTAGAAACAGTGTATTTGCTGGGAGAAAAGTGCATTACTGTGCCCTTTCACCGTTCAGCAAAGACGTGTAGAAGCACAGCGCTAGCAGAAACGACCGTTTCTTGACGTTTTCTAACTCAGGGAACAAGCACACTTCGCAGATGCATTTGAGCAACTTCGTAAGAAGCGGATTTTTTGCCTAAAGAGACATGCTTTAGAACGCGCTAGTTTTGCCAATTTGCGCAGAAGTACAGATTCTGAGTATGTAACTGGGTTTGATGAAATCAGCATTTCTCTTGCTTCCCTGTGCGTAGGGAAGCTCAGTTGTAGTCACAGTAGCTCCCACAAGTATCTCCTCAGCGTGTTCCCATTTCCTTAGAAACAGTGTATTTGCTGGGAGAAAAGTGCATTACTGTGCCCTTTCACCGTTCAGCAAAGACATGTGTAGAAGCACAGCGCTAGCAGAAACGACCGTTTCTCGACGTTTTCTAACTCAGGGAACAAGTTGCACACTTCGCAGATGCATTTGAGCAACTTCGTAAGAAGCGGGTTTTTTGCCTAAAGAGACGTGCTTTAGAACGCGCTAGTTTTGCCTATTTGCGCAGTAGTACAGATTCTGAGTATGTAACTGGGTTTGATGAAATCAGCATTTCTCTTGCTACCGTGTGCGTAGGGAAGCTCAGTTTTAGTCACAGTAGCTCCTACACATGTCTCCTCAGCGTGTTCCCATTTCCTTAGAAACAGTGTATTTGCTGGGAGAAAAGTGCATTACTGTGCCCTTTCACCGTTCAGCAAAGACATGTGTAGAAGCACAGCGCTAGCAGAAACGACCGTTTCTCGACGTTTTCTAACTCAGGGAACAAATTGCACACTTCGCAGATGCATTTGAGCAACTTCGTAAGAAGCGGGTTTTTTGCCTAAAGAGACGTGCTTTAGAACGCGCTAGTTTTGCCTATTTGCGCAGAAGTACAGATTCTGAGTATGTAACTGGGTTTGATGAAATCAGCATTTCTCTTGCTTTCCTGTGCCTAGGGAAGCTCAGTTTTAGTCACAGTAGCTCCCACAAGTGTCTCCTCAGCGTGGTCCCATTTCCTGAGAAACAGTTTATTTGCTGGGAGAAAAGTGCATTACTGTGCCCTTTCACCGTTCAGCAAAGACATGTGTAGAAGCACAGCGCTAGCAGAAACGACCGTTTCTCGACGTTTTCTAACTCAGGGAACAAGTTGCACACTTCGCAGATGCATTTGGGCAACTTCGTAAGAAGCGGGTTATTTGCCTAAAGAGACCTGCTTTAGAACGCGCTAGTTTTGCCTATTTGCGCAGTAGTACAGATTCTGAGTATGTAACTGGGTTTGATGAAATCAGCATTTCTCTTGCTACCGTGTGCGTAGGGAAGCTCAGTTTTAGTCACAGTAGCTCCTACACATGTCTCCTCAGCGTGTTCCCATTTCCTGAGAAACAGTGTATTTGCTGGGAGAAAAGTGCATTACTGTGCCCTTTCACCGTTCAGCAAAGACATGTGTAGAAGCACAGCGCTAGCAGAAACAACCGTTTCTCGACGTTTTCTAACTCAGGGAACAAGTTGCACACTTCAGAGATGCCTTTAGGCAACCTTGTCAGACATGAGTTTTTTGCCTAAAGAGACGTGCTTTAGAACGAACTAGGTTTTCCTATTTGCGCTGTAGTACAGATTCTGAGTATGTAACTGGGTTTGATGAAATCAGCATTTCTCTTGCTTCCCTGTGCCTAGGGAAGCTCAGTTTTAGTCACAGTAGCTCCCACAAGTGTCTCCTCAGCGTGTTCCCATTTCCTTAGAAACAGGGTATTTGCTGGGAGAAAAGTGCATTCCTGTGCCCTTTCACCGTTCAGCAAAGACATGTGTAGAAGCATAGCGCTAGCAGAAACGACCGTTTCTCGACGTTTTCTAACTCAGGGAACAAGTTGCACACTTCGCAGATGCATTTGAGCAACTTCGTAAGAAGCGGGTTTTTTGCCTAAGCAGACGTGCTTTAGAACGCGCTAGTTTTGCCTATTTGCGCAGTAGTACAGATTCTGAGTATGTAACTGGGTTTGATGAAATCAGCATTTCTCTTGCTTCCCTGTGCCTAGGGAAGCTCAGTTTTAGTCACAGTAGCTCCCACAAGTGTCTCCTCAGCGTGGTCTTATATCCTGAGAAACAGTGTATTTGCTGGGAGAAAAGTGCATTACTGTGCCCTTTCACCGTTCACCAAAGACATGTGTAGAAGCACAGCGCTAGCAGAAACGACCGTTTCTCGACGTTTTCTAACTCAGGGAACAAGTTGCACACTTCGCAGATGCATTTGAGCAACTTCGTAAGAAGCGGGTTTTTTGCCTAAAGAGACGTGCTTTAGAACGCGCTAGTTTTGCCTATTTGCGCAGTAGTACAGATTCTGAGTATGTAACTGGGTTTGATGAAATCAGCATTTCTCTTGCTACCGTGTGCGTAGGGAAGCTCAGTTTTAGTCACAATAGCTCCCACAAGTGTCTTCTCAGCGTGTTCCCATTTCCTTAGAAACAGTGTATTTGCTGGGAGAAAAGTGCATTACTGTGCCCTTTCACCGTTCAGCAAAGACATGTGTAGAAGCACAGCGCTAGCAGAAACGACCGTTTCTCCACGATTTCTAACTCAGGGAACAAGTTGCATACTTTGCTGATGCATTTGGGCAACTTCGTAAGAAGCGGGTTATTTGCCTAAAGAGACGTGCTTTAGAACGCGCTAGTTTTGCCTATTTGCGCAGTAGTACAGATTCTGAGTATGTAACTGGGTTTGATGAAATCAGCATTTCTCTTGCTACCGTGTGCGTAGGGAAGCTCAGTTTTAGTCACAGTAGCTCCTACACATGTCTCCTCAGCGTGTTCCCATTTCCTTAGAAACAGTGTATTTGCTGGGAGAAAAGTGCATTACTGTGCCCTTTCACCGTTCAGCAAAGACATGTGTAGAAGCACAGCGCTAGCAGAAACGACCGTTTCTCGACGTTTTCTAACTCAGGGAACAAGTTGCACACTTCGCAGATGCATTTGGGCAACTTCGTAAGAAGCGGGTTATTTGCCTAAAGAGACCTGCTTTAGAACGCGCTAGTTTTGCCTATTTGCGCAGTAGTACAGATTCTGAGTATGTAACTGGGTTTGATGAAATCAGCATTTCTCTTGCTACCGTGTGCGTAGGGAAGCTCAGTTTTAGTCACAGTAGCTCCTACACATGTCTCCTCAGCGTGTTCCCATTTCCTTAGAAACAGTGTATTTGCTGGGAGAAAAGTGCATTACTGTGCCCTTTCACCGTTCAGCAAAGACATGTGTAGAAGCACAGCGCTAGCAGAAACAACCGTTTCTCGACGTTTTCTAACTCAGGGAACAAGTTGCACACTTCAGAGATGCCTTTAGGCAACCTTGTCAGACATGAGTTTTTTGCCTAAAGAGACGTGCTTTAGAACGCGCTAGTTTTGCCTATTTGCGCAGTAGTACAGATTCTGAGTATGTAACTGGGTTTGATGAAATCAGCATTTCTCTTGCTACCGTGTGCGTAGGGAAGCTCAGTTTTAGTCACAGTAGCTCCTACACATGTCTCCTCAGCGTGTTCCCATTTCCTTAGAAACAGTGTATTTGCTGGGAGAAAAGTGCATTACTGTGCCCTTTCACCGTTCAGCAAAGACATGTGTAGAAGCACAGCGCTAGCAGAAACGACCGTTTCTCGAAGTTTTCTAACTCAGGGAACAAATTGCACACTTCGCAGATGAATTTGAGCAACTTCGTAAGAAGCGGGTTTTTTGCCTAAAGAGACGTGCTTTAGAACGCGCTAGTTTTGCCTATTTGCGCAGTAGTACAGATTCTGAGTATGTAACTGGGTTTGATGAAATCAGCATTTCTTTTGCTTCCCTGTGCGTAGAGAAGCTCAGTTTTAGTCACAGTAGCTCCCACAAGTATCTCCTCAGCGTGTTCCCATTTCCTTAGAAACAGTGTATTTGCTGGGAGAAAAGTGCATTACTGTGCCCTTTCACCGTTCAGCAAAGACATGTGTAGAAGCACAGCGCTAGCAGAAACGACCGTTTCTCGACGTTTTCTAACTCAGGGAACAAGTTGCACACTTCTGAGATGCATTTAGGCAACTTTGTCAGACATGAGTTTTTTGCATAAAGAGACGTGCTTTAGAACGCGCTAGTTTTGCCTATTTGCGCAGTAGTACAGATTCTGAGTATGTAACTGGGTTTGATGAAATCAGCATTTCTCTTGCTTCCCTGTGCCTAGGGAAGCTCAGTCATAGTCACATTACCTCCCACAAGTGTCTCCTCAGCGTGTTCCCATTTCCTTAGAAACAGTGTATTTGCTGGGAGAAAAGTGCATTACTGTGCCCTTTCACCGTTCAGCAAAGACATGTGTAGAAGCACAGCGCTAGCAGAAACGACCGTTTCTCGACGTTTTCTAACTCAGGGATCAAGTTGCACACTTCGCAGATGCATTTGAGCAACTTCTAAGGAAGAGGGTTTTTTGCCTAAAGAGACGTGCTTTATAACGCGCTAGTTTTGCCTATTTGCGCAGAAGTACAGATTCTGAGTATGTAACTGGGTTTGATGAAATCAGCATTTCTCTTGCTTCCCTGTGCCTAGGGAAGCTCAGTTTTAGTCACAGTAGCTCCCACAAGTGTCTCCTCAGCGTGGTCCCATTTCCTTAGAAACAGTGTATTTGCTGGGAGAAAAGTGCATTACTGTGCCCTTTCACCGTTCAGCAAAGACGTGTAGAAGCACAGCGCTAGCAGAAACGACCGTTTCTTGACGTTTTCTAACTCAGGGAACAAGCACACTTCGCAGATGCATTTGAGCAACTTCGTAAGAAGCGGATTTTTTGCCTAAAGAGACATGCTTTAGAACGCGCTAGTTTTGCCAATTTGCGCAGAAGTACAGATTCTGAGTATGTAACTGGGTTTGATGAAATCAGCATTTCTCTTGCTTCCCTGTGCGTAGGGAAGCTCAGTTGTAGTCACAGTAGCTCCCACAAGTATCTCCTCAGCGTGTTCCCATTTCCTTAGAAACAGTGTATTTGCTGGGAGAAAAGTGCATTACTGTGCCCTTTCACCGTTCAGCAAAGACATGTGTAGAAGCACAGCGCTAGCAGAAACGACCGTTTCTCGACGTTTTCTAACTCAGGGAACAAGTTGCACACTTCGCAGATGCATTTGAGCAACTTCGTAAGAAGCGGGTTTTTTGCCTAAAGAGACGTGCTTTAGAACGCGCTAGTTTTGCCTATTTGCGCAGTAGTACAGATTCTGAGTATGTAACTGGGTTTGATGAAATCAGCATTTCTCTTGCTACCGTGTGCGTAGGGAAGCTCAGTTTTAGTCACAGTAGCTCCTACACATGTCTCCTCAGCGTGTTCCCATTTCCTTAGAAACAGTGTATTTGCTGGGAGAAAAGTGCATTACTGTGCCCTTTCACCGTTCAGCAAAGACATGTGTAGAAGCACAGCGCTAGCAGAAACGACCGTTTCTCGACGTTTTCTAACTCAGGGAACAAATTGCACACTTCGCAGATGCATTTGAGCAACTTCGTAAGAAGCGGGTTTTTTGCCTAAAGAGACGTGCTTTAGAACGCGCTAGTTTTGCCTATTTGCGCAGAAGTACAGATTCTGAGTATGTAACTGGGTTTGATGAAATCAGCATTTCTCTTGCTTCCCTGTGCCTAGGGAAGCTCAGTTTTAGTCACAGTAGCTCCCACAAGTGTCTCCTCAGCGTGGTCCCATTTCCTGAGAAACAGTTTATTTGCTGGGAGAAAAGTGCATTACTGTGCCCTTTCACCGTTCAGCAAAGACATGTGTAGAAGCACAGCGCTAGCAGAAACGACCGTTTCTCGACGTTTTCTAACTCAGGGAACAAGTTGCACACTTCGCAGATGCATTTGGGCAACTTCGTAAGAAGCGGGTTATTTGCCTAAAGAGACCTGCTTTAGAACGCGCTAGTTTTGCCTATTTGCGCAGTAGTACAGATTCTGAGTATGTAACTGGGTTTGATGAAATCAGCATTTCTCTTGCTACCGTGTGCGTAGGGAAGCTCAGTTTTAGTCACAGTAGCTCCTACACATGTCTCCTCAGCGTGTTCCCATTTCCTGAGAAACAGTGTATTTGCTGGGAGAAAAGTGCATTACTGTGCCCTTTCACCGTTCAGCAAAGACATGTGTAGAAGCACAGCGCTAGCAGAAACAACCGTTTCTCGACGTTTTCTAACTCAGGGAACAAGTTGCACACTTCAGAGATGCCTTTAGGCAACCTTGTCAGACATGAGTTTTTTGCCTAAAGAGACGTGCTTTAGAACGAACTAGGTTTTCCTATTTGCGCTGTAGTACAGATTCTGAGTATGTAACTGGGTTTGATGAAATCAGCATTTCTCTTGCTTCCCTGTGCCTAGGGAAGCTCAGTTTTAGTCACAGTAGCTCCCACAAGTGTCTCCTCAGCGTGTTCCCATTTCCTTAGAAACAGGGTATTTGCTGGGAGAAAAGTGCATTCCTGTGCCCTTTCACCGTTCAGCAAAGACATGTGTAGAAGCATAGCGCTAGCAGAAACGACCGTTTCTCGACGTTTTCTAACTCAGGGAACAAGTTGCACACTTCGCAGATGCATTTGAGCAACTTCGTAAGAAGCGGGTTTTTTGCCTAAGCAGACGTGCTTTAGAACGCGCTAGTTTTGCCTATTTGCGCAGTAGTACAGATTCTGAGTATGTAACTGGGTTTGATGAAATCAGCATTTCTCTTGCTTCCCTGTGCCTAGGGAAGCTCAGTTTTAGTCACAGTAGCTCCCACAAGTGTCTCCTCAGCGTGGTCTTATATCCTGAGAAACAGTGTATTTGCTGGGAGAAAAGTGCATTACTGTGCCCTTTCACCGTTCACCAAAGACATGTGTAGAAGCACAGCGCTAGCAGAAACGACCGTTTCTCGACGTTTTCTAACTCAGGGAACAAGTTGCACACTTCGCAGATGCATTTGAGCAACTTCGTAAGAAGCGGGTTTTTTGCCTAAAGAGACGTCCTTTAGAACGCGCTAGTTTTGCCTATTTGCGCAGTAGTACAGATTCTGAGTATGTAACTGGGTTTGATGAAATCAGCATTTCTCTTGCTACCGTGTGCGTAGGGAAGCTCAGTTTTAGTCACAGTAGCTCCTACACATGTCTCCTCAGCGTGTTCCCATTTCCTTAGAAACAGTGTATTTGCTGGGAGAAAAGTGCATTACTGTGCCCTTTCACCGTTCAGCAAAGACATGTGTAGAAGCACAGCGCTAGCAGAAACGACCGTTTCTCGACGTTTTCTAACTCAGGGAACAAATTGCACACTTCGCAGATGAATTTGAGCAACTTCGTAAGAAGCGGGTTTTTTGCCTAAAGAGACGTGCTTTAGAACGCGCTAGTTTTGCCTATTTGCGCAGTAGTACAGATTCTGAGTATGTAACTGGGTTTGATGAAATCAGCATTTCTTTTGCTTCCCTGTGCGTAGAGAAGCTCAGTTTTAGTCACAGTAGCTCCCACAAGTATCTCCTCAGCGTGTTCCCATTTCCTTAGAAACAGTGTATTTGCTGGGAGAAAAGTGCATTACTGTGCCCTTTCACCGTTCAGCAAAGACATGTGTAGAAGCACAGCGCTAGCAGAAACGACCGTTTCTCGACGTTTTCTAACTCAGGGAACAAGTTGCACACTTCTGAGATGCATTTAGGCAACTTTGTCAGACATGAGTTTTTTGCATAAAGAGACGTGCTTTAGAACGCGCTAGTTTTGCCTATTTGCGCAGTAGTACAGATTCTGAGTATGTAACTGGGTTTGATGAAATCAGCATTTCTCTTGCTTCCCTGTGCCTAGGGAAGCTCAGTTTTAGTCACAGTAGCTCCGACAAGTGTCTCCTCAGCGTGGTCTTATATCCTGAGAAACAGTTTATTTGCTGGGAGAAAAGTGCATTACTGTGCCCTTTCACCGTTCAGCAAAGACATGTGTAGAAGCACAGCGCTAGCAGAAACGACCGTTTCTCGACGTTTTCTAACTCAGGGAACAAGTTGCACACTTCGCAGATGCATTTGAGCAACTTCGTAAGAAGCGGGTTTTTTGCCTAAAGAGACGTGCTTTAGAACGCGCTAGTTTTGCCTATTTGCGCAGTAGTACAGATTCTGAGTATGTAACTGGGTTTGATGAAATCAGCATTTCTTTTGCTTCCCTGTGCGTAGAGAAGCTCAGTTTTAGTCACAGTAGCTCCCACAAGTATCTCCTCAGCGTGTTCCCATTTCCTTAGAAACAGTGTATTTGCTGGGAGAAAAGTGCATTACTGTGCCCTTTCACCGTTCAGCAAAGACATGTGTAGAAGCACAGCGCTAGCAGAAACGACCGTTTCTCGACGTTTTCTAACTCAGGGAACAAGTTGCACACTTCTGAGATGCATTTAGGCAACTTTGTCAGACATGAGTTTTTTGCATAAAGAGACGTGCTTTAGAACGCGCTAGTTTTGCCTATTTGCGCAGTAGTACAGATTCTGAGTATGTAACTGGGTTTGATGAAATCAGCATTTCTCTTGCTTCCCTGTGCCTAGGGAAGCTCAGTCATAGTCACATTACCTCCCACAAGTGTCTCCTCAGCGTGTTCCCATTTCCTTAGAAACAGTGTATTTGCTGGGAGAAAAGTGCATTACTGTGCCCTTTCACCGTTCAGCAAAGACATGTGTAGAAGCACAGCGCTAGCAGAAACGACCGTTTCTCAACGTTTTCTAACTCAGGGATCAAGTTGCACACTTCGCAGATGCATTTGAGCAACTTCTAAGGAAGAGGGTTTTTTGCCTAAAGAGACGTGCTTTATAACGCGCTAGTTTTGCCTATTTGCGCAGAAGTACAGATTCTGAGTATGTAACTGGGTTTGATGAAATCAGCATTTCTCTTGCTTCCCTGTGCCTAGGGAAGCTCAGTTTTAGTCACAGTAGCTCCCACAAGTGTCTCCTCAGCGTGGTCCCATTTCCTTAGAAACAGTGTATTTGCTGGGAGAAAAGTGCATTACTGTGCCCTTTCACCGTTCAGCAAAGACGTGTAGAAGCACAGCGCTAGCAGAAACGACCGTTTCTTGACGTTTTCTAACTCAGGGAACAAGCACACTTCGCAGATGCATTTGAGCAACTTCGTAAGAAGCGGATTTTTTGCCTAAAGAGACATGCTTTAGACCGCGCTAGTTTTGCCAATTTGCGCAGAAGTACAGATTCTGAGTATGTAACTGGGTTTGATGAAATCAGCATTTCTCTTGCTTCCCTGTGCGTAGGGAAGCTCAGTTGTAGTCACAGTAGCTCCCACAAGTATCTCCTCAGCGTGTTCCCATTTCCTTAGAAACAGTGTATTTGCTGGGAGAAAAGTGCATTACTGTGCCCTTTCACCGTTCAGCAAAGACATGTGTAGAAGCACAGCGCTAGCAGAAACGACCGTTTCTCGACGTTTTCTAACTCAGGGAACAAGTTGCACACTTCGCAGATGCATTTGAGCAACTTCGTAAGAAGCGGGTTTTTTGCCTAAAGAGACGTGCTTTAGAACGCGCTAGTTTTGCCTATTTGCGCAGTAGTACAGATTCTGAGTATGTAACTGGGTTTGATGAAATCAGCATTTCTCTTGCTACCGTGTGCGTAGGGAAGCTCAGTTTTAGTCACAGTAGCTCCTACACATGTCTCCTCAGCGTGTTCCCATTTCCTTAGAAACAGTGTATTTGCTGGGAGAAAAGTGCATTACTGTGCCCTTTCACCGTTCAGCAAAGACATGTGTAGAAGCACAGCGCTAGCAGAAACGACCGTTTCTCGACGTTTTCTAACTCAGGGAACAAATTGCACACTTCGCAGATGCATTTGAGCAACTTCGTAAGAAGCGGGTTTTTTGCCTAAAGAGACGTGCTTTAGAACGCGCTAGTTTTGCCTATTTGCGCAGAAGTACAGATTCTGAGTATGTAACTGGGTTTGATGAAATCAGCATTTCTCTTGCTTCCCTGTGCCTAGGGAAGCTCAGTTTTAGTCACAGTAGCTCCCACAAGTGTCTCCTCAGCGTGGTCCCATTTCCTGAGAAACAGTTTATTTGCTGGGAGAAAAGTGCATTACTGTGCCCTTTCACCGTTCAGCAAAGACATGTGTAGAAGCACAGCGCTAGCAGAAACGACCGTTTCTCCACGTTTTCTAACTCAGGGAACAAGTTGCACACTTCGCAGATGCATTTGAGCAACTTCGTAAGAAGCGGTTTTTTTGCCTAAAGAGACGTGCTTTAGAATGCGCTAGTTTTGCCTATTTGGGCAGTAGTACAGATTCTGAGTATGTAACTGGGTTTGATGAAATCAGCATTTCTCTTGCTTCCCTGTGCCTAGGGAAGCTCAGTTTTAGTCACAGTAGCTCCCACAAGTGTCTCCTCAGCGTGGTCCCATTTCCTGAGAAACAGTTTATTTGCTGGGAGAAAAGTGCATTACTGTGCCCTTTCACCGTTCAGCAAAGACATGTGTAGAAGCACAGCGCTAGCAGAAACGACCGTTTCTCCACGTTTTCTAACTCAGGGAACAAGTTGCACACTTCGCAGATGCATTTGAGCAACTTCGTAAGAAGCGGTTTTTTTGCCTAAAGAGACGTGCTTTAGAACGCGCTAGTTTTGCCTATTTGGGCAGTAGTACAGATTCTGAGTATGTAACTGGGTTTGATGAAATCAGCATTTCTCTTGCTACCGTGTGCGTAGGGAAGCTCAGTTTTAGTCACAATAGCTCCCACAAGTGTCTTCTCAGCGTGTTCCCATTTCCTTAGAAACAGTGTATTTGCTGGGAGAAAAGTGCATTACTGTGCCCTTTCACCGTTCAGCAAAGACATGTGTAGAAGCACAGCGCTAGCAGAAACGACCGTTTCTCCACGATTTCTAACTCAGGGAACAAGTTGCACACTTCGCAGATGCATTTGGGCAACTTCGTAAGAAGCGGGTTATTTGCCTAAAGAGACGTGCTTTAGAACGCGCTAGTTTTGCCTATTTGCGCAGTAGTACAGATTCTGAGTATGTAACTGGGTTTGATGAAATCAGCATTTCTCTTGCTACCGTGTGCGTAGGGAAGCTCAGTTTTAGTCACAGTAGCTCCTACACATGTCTCCTCAGCGTGTTCCCATTTCCTTAGAAACAGTGTATTTGCTGGGAGAAAAGTGCATTACTGTGCCCTTTCACCGTTCAGCAAAGACATGTGTAGAAGCACAGCGCTAGCAGAAACGACCGTTTCTCGACGTTTTCTAACTCAGGGAACAAGTTGCACACTTCGCAGATGCATTTGGGCAACTTCGTAAGAAGCGGGTTATTTGCCTAAAGAGACCTGCTTTAGAACGCGCTAGTTTTGCCTATTTGCGCAGTAGTACAGATTCTGAGTATGTAACTGGGTTTGATGAAATCAGCATTTCTCTTGCTACCGTGTGCGTAGGGAAGCTCAGTTTTAGTCACAATAGCTCCCACAAGTGTCTTCTCAGCGTGTTCCCATTTCCTTAGAAACAGTGTATTTGCTGGGAGAAAAGTGCATTACTGTGCCCTTTCACCGTTCAGCAAAGACATGTGTAGAAGCACAGCGCTAGCAGAAACGACCGTTTCTCGACGTTTTCTAACTCAGGGAACAAGTTGCACACTTTGCTGATGCATTTGGGCAACTTCGTAAGAAGCGGGTTATTTGCCTAAAGAGACGTGCTTTAGAACGCGCTAGTTTTGCCTATTTGCGCAGAAGTACAGATTCTGAGTATGTAACTGGGTTTGATGAAATCAGCATTTCTCTTGCTTCCCTGTGCCTAGGGAAGCTCAGTTTTAGTCACAGTAGCTCCCACAAGTGTCTCCTCAGCGTGGTCCCATTTCCTGAGAAACAGTTTATTTCCTGGGAGAAAAGTGCATTACTGTGCTATTTCACCGTTCAGCAAAGACATGTGTAGAAGCACAGCGCTAGCAGAAACGACCGTTTCTCGACGTTTTCTAACTCAGGGAACAAGTTGCACACTTCGCAGATGCATTTGGGCAACTTCGTAAGAAGCGGGTTATTTGCCTAAAGAGACCTGCTTTAGAACGCGCTAGATTTGCCTATTTGCGCAGTAGTACAGATTCTGAGTATGTAACTGGGTTTGATGAAATCAGCATTTCTCTTGCTACCGTGTGCGTAGGGAAGCTCAGTTTTAGTCACAGTAGCTCCTACACATGTCTCCTCAGCGTGTTCCCATTTCCTTAGAAACAGTGTATTTGCTGGGAGAAAAGTGCATTACTGTGCCCTTTCACCGTTCAGCAAAGACATGTGTAGAAGCACAGCGCTAGCAGAAACAACCGTTTCTCGACGTTTTCTAACTCAGGGAACAAGTTGCACACTTCAGAGATGCCTTTAGGCAACCTTGTCAGACATGAGTTTTTTGCCTAAAGAGACGTGCTTTAGAACGAACTAGGTTTTCCTATTTGCGCTGTAGTACAGATTCTGAGTATGTAACTGGGTTTGATGAAATCAGCATTTCTCTTGCTTCCCTGTGCCTAGGGAAGCTCAGTTTTAGTCACAGTAGCTCCCACAAGTGTCTCCTCAGCGTGTTCCCATTTCCTTAGAAACAGGGTATTTGCTGGGAGAAAAGTGCATTACTGTGCCCTTTCACCGTTCAGCAAAGACATGTGTAGAAGCACAGCGCTAGCAGAAACGACCGTTTCTCGACGTTTTCTAACTCAGGGAACAAGTTGCACACTTCGCAGATGCATTTGAGCAACTTCGTAAGAAGCGGGTTTTTTGCCTAAGCAGACGTGCTTTAGAACGCGCTAGTTTTGCCTATTTGCGCAGTAGTACAGATTCTGAGTATGTAACTGGGTTTGATGAAATCAGCATTTCTCTTGCTTCCCTGTGCCTAGGGAAGCTCAGTTTTAGTCACAGTAGCTCCCACAAGTGTCTCCTCAGCGTGGTCTTATATCCTGAGAAACAGTTTATTTGCTGGGAGAAAAGTGCATTACTGTGCCCTTTCACCGTTCAGCAAAGACATGTGTAGAAGCACAGCGCTAGCAGAAACGACCGTTTCTCGACGTTTTCTAACTCAGGGAACAAGTTGCACACTTCGCAGATGCATTTGAGCAACTTCGTAAGAAGCGGGTTTTTTGCCTAAGCAGACGTGCTTTAGAACGCGCTAGTTTTGCCTATTTGCGCAGTAGTACAGATTCTGAGTATGTAACTGGGTTTGATGAAATCAGCATTTCTCTTGCTTCCCTGTGCCTAGGGAAGCTCAGTTTTAGTCACAGTAGCTCCCACAAGTGTCTCCTCAGCGTGGTCCCATTTCCTGAGAAACAGTTTATTTGCTGGGAGAAAAGTGCATTACTGTGCCCTTTCACCGTTCAGCAAAGACATGTGTAGAAGCACAGCGCTAGCAGAAACGACCGTTTCTCCACGTTTTCTAACTCAGGGAACAAGTTGCACACTTCGCAGATGCATTTGAGCAACTTCGTAAGAAGCGGTTTTTTTGCCTAAAGAGACGTGCTTTAGAACGCGCTAGTTTTGCCTATTTGGGCAGTAGTACAGATTCTGAGTATGTAACTGGGTTTGATGAAATCAGCATTTCTCTTGCTACCGTGTGCGTAGGGAAGCTCAGTTTTAGTCACAATAGCTCCCACAAGTGTCTTCTCAGCGTGTTCCCATTTCCTTAGAAACAGTGTATTTGCTGGGAGAAAAGTGCATTACTGTGCCCTTTCACCGTTCAGCAAAGACATGTGTAGAAGCACAGCGCTAGCAGAAACGACCGTTTCTCCACGATTCCTAACTCAGGGAACAAGTTGCACACTTCGCAGATGCATTTGGGCAACTTCGTAAGAAGCGGGTTATTTGCCTAAAGAGACGTGCTTTAGAACGCGCTAGTTTTGCCTATTTGCGCAGTAGTACAGATTCTGAGTATGTAACTGGGTTTGATGAAATCAGCATTTCTCTTGCTACCGTGTGCGTAGGGAAGCTCAGTTTTAGTCACAGTAGCTCCTACACATGTCTCCTCAGCGTGTTCCCATTTCCTTAGAAACAGTGTATTTGCTGGGAGAAAAGTGCATTACTGTGCCCTTTCACCGTTCAGCAAAGACATGTGTAGAAGCACAGCGCTAGCAGAAACGACCGTTTCTCGACGTTTTCTAACTCAGGGAACAAGTTGCACACTTCGCAGATGCATTTGGGCAACTTCGTAAGAAGCGGGTTATTTGCCTAAAGAGACCTGCTTTAGAACGCGCTAGTTTTGCCTATTTGCGCAGTAGTACAGATTCTGAGTATGTAACTGGGTTTGATGAAATCAGCATTTCTCTTGCTACCGTGTGCGTAGGGAAGCTCAGTTTTAGTCACAATAGCTCCCACAAGTGTCTTCTCAGCGTGTTCCCATTTCCTTAGAAACAGTGTATTTGCTGGGAGAAAAGTGCATTACTGTGCCCTTTCACCGTTCAGCAAAGACATGTGTAGAAGCACAGCGCTAGCAGAAACGACCGTTTCTCGACGTTTTCTAACTCAGGGAACAAGTTGCACACTTTGCTGATGCATTTGGGCAACTTCGTAAGAAGCGGGTTATTTGCCTAAAGAGACGTGCTTTAGAACGCGCTAGTTTTGCCTATTTGCGCAGAAGTACAGATTCTGAGTATGTAACTGGGTTTGATGAAATCAGCATTTCTCTTGCTTCCCTGTGCCTAGGGAAGCTCAGTTTTAGTCACAGTAGCTCCCACAAGTGTCTCCTCAGCGTGGTCCCATTTCCTGAGAAACAGTTTATTTCCTGGGAGAAAAGTGCATTACTGTGCTATTTCACCGTTCAGCAAAGACATGTGTAGAAGCACAGCGCTAGCAGAAACGACCGTTTCTCGACGTTTTCTAACTCAGGGAACAAGTTGCACACTTCGCAGATGCATTTGGGCAACTTCGTAAGAAGCGGGTTATTTGCCTAAAGAGACCTGCTTTAGAACGCGCTAGTTTTGCCTATTTGCGCAGTAGTACAGATTCTGAGTATGTAACTGGGTTTGATGAAATCAGCATTTCTCTTGCTACCGTGTGCGTAGGGAAGCTCAGTTTTAGTCACAGTAGCTCCTACACATGTCTCCTCAGCGTGTTCCCATTTCCTTAGAAACAGTGTATTTGCTGGGAGAAAAGTGCATTACTGTGCCCTTTCACCGTTCAGCAAAGACATGTGTAGAAGCACAGCGCTAGCAGAAACAACCGTTTCTCGACGTTTTCTAACTCAGGGAACAAGTTGCACACTTCAGAGATGCCTTTAGGCAACCTTGTCAGACATGAGTTTTTTGCCTAAAGAGACGTGCTTTAGAACGAACTAGGTTTTCCTATTTGCGCTGTAGTACAGATTCTGAGTATGTAACTGGGTTTGATGAAATCAGCATTTCTCTTGCTTCCCTGTGCCTAGGGAAGCTCAGTTTTAGTCACAGTAGCTCCCACAAGTGTCTCCTCAGCGTGTTCCCATTTCCTTAGAAACAGGGTATTTGCTGGGAGAAAAGTGCATTACTGTGCCCTTTCACCGTTCAGCAAAGACATGTGTAGAAGCACAGCGCTAGCAGAAACGACCGTTTCTCGACGTTTTCTAACTCAGGGAACAAGTTGCACACTTCGCAGATGCATTTGAGCAACTTCGTAAGAAGCGGGTTTTTTGCCTAAGCAGACGTGCTTTAGAACGCGCTAGTTTTGCCTATTTGCGCAGTAGTACAGATTCTGAGTATGTAACTGGGTTTGATGAAATCAGCATTTCTCTTGCTTCCCTGTGCCTAGGGAAGCTCAGTTTTAGTCACAGTAGCTCCCACAAGTGTCTCCTCAGCGTGGTCTTATATCCTGAGAAACAGTTTATTTGCTGGGAGAAAAGTGCATTACTGTGCCCTTTCACCGTTCAGCAAAGACATGTGTAGAAGCACAGCGCTAGCAGAAACGACCGTTTCTCGACGTTTTCTAACTCAGGGAACAAGTTGCACACTTCGCAGATGCATTTGAGCAACTTCGTAAGAAGCGGGTTTTTTGCCTAAGCAGACGTGCTTTAGAACGCGCTAGTTTTGCCTATTTGCGCAGTAGTACAGATTCTGAGTATGTAACTGGGTTTGATGAAATCAGCATTTCTCTTGCTTCCCTGTGCCTAGGGAAGCTCAGTTTTAGTCACAGTAGCTCCCACAAGTGTCTCCTCAGCGTGGTCTTATATCCTGAGAAACAGTTTATTTGCTGGGAGAAAAGTGCATTACTGTGCCCTTTCACCGTTCAGCAAAGACATGTGTAGAAGCACAGCGCTAGCAGAAACGACCGTTTCTCGACGTTTTCTAACTCAGGGAACAAGTTGCACACTTCGCAGATGCATTTGAGCAACTTCGTAAGAAGCGGGTTTTTTGCCTAAAGAGACGTGCTTTAGAACGCGCTAGTTTTGCCTATTTGCGCAGTAGTACAGATTCTGAGTATGAAACTGGGTTTGATGAAATCAGCATTTCTCTTGCTACCGTGTGCGTAGGGAAGCTCAGTTTTAGTCACAGTAGCTCCTACACATGTCTCCTCAGCGTGTTCCCATTTCCTTAGAAACAGTGTATTTGCTGGGAGAAAAGTGCATTACTGTGCCCTTTCACCGTTCAGCAAAGACATGTGTAGAAGCACAGCGCTAGCAGAAACGACCGTTTCTCGACGTTTTCTAACTCAGGGAACAAATTGCACACTTCGCAGATGAATTTGAGCAACTTCGTAAGAAGCGGGTTATTTGCCTAAAGAGACGTGCTTTAGAACGCGCTAGTTTTGCCTATTTGCGCAGTAGTACAGATTCTGAGTATGTAACTGGGTTTGATGAAATCAGCATTTCTTTTGCTTCCCTGTGCGTAGGGAAGCTCAGTTTTAGTCACAGTAGCTCCCACAAGTATCTCCTCAGCGTGTTCCCATTTCCTTAGAAACAGTGTATTTGCTGGGAGAAAAGTGCATTACTGTGCCCTTTCACCGTTCAGCAAAGACATGTGTAGAAGCACAGCGCTAGCAGAAACGACCGTTTCTCGACGTTTTCTAACTCAGGGAACAAGTTGCACACTTCTGAGATGCATTTAGGCAACTTTGTCAGACATGAGTTTTTTGCATAAAGAGACGTGCTTTAGAACGCGCTAGTTTTGCCTATTTGCGCAGTAGTACAGATTCTGAGTATGTAACTGGGTTTGATGAAATCAGCATTTCTCTTGCTTCCCTGTGCCTAGGGAAGCTCAGTCATAGTCACATTACCTCCCACAAGTGTCTCCTCAGCGTGTTCCCATTTCCTTAGAAACAGTGTATTTGCTGGGAGAAAAGTGCATTACTGTGCCCTTTCACCGTTCAGCAAAGACATGTGTAGAAGCACAGCGCTAGCAGAAACGACCGTTTCTCGACGTTTTCTAACTCAGGGAACAAGTTGCACACTTCGCAGATGCATTTGAGCAACTTCTAAGGAAGAGGGTTTTTTGCCTAAAGAGACGTGCTTTATAACGCGCTAGTTTTGCCTATTTGCGCAGAAGTACAGATTCTGAGTATGTAACTGGGTTTGATGAAATCAGCATTTCTCTTGCTTCCCTGTGCCTAGGGAAGCTCAGTTTTAGTCACAGTAGCTCCCACAAGTGTCTCCTCAGCGTGGTCCCATTTCCTTAGAAACAGTGTATTTGCTGGGAGAAAAGTGCATTACTGTGCCCTTTCTCCGTTCAGCAAAGACGTGTAGAAGCACAGCGCTAGCAGAAACGACCGTTTCTTGACGTTTTCTAACTCAGGGAACAAGCACACTTCACAGATGCATTTGAGCAACTTCGTAAGAAGCGGATTTTTTGCCTAAAGAGACATGCTTTAGAACGCGCTAGTTTTGCCAATTTGCGCAGAAGTACAGATTCTGAGTATGTAACTGGGTTTGATGAAATCAGCATTTCTCTTGCTTCCCTGTGCGTAGGGAATCTCAGTTGTAGTCACAGTAGCTCCCACAAGTATCTCCTCAGCATGTTCCCATTTCCTTAGAAACAGTGTATTTGCTGGGAGAAAAGTGCATTACTGTGCCCTTTCACCGTTCAGCAAAGACATGTGTAGAAGCACAGCGCTAGCAGAAACGACCGTTTCTCCACGATTTCTAACTCAGGGAACAAGTTGCATACTTTGCTGATGCATTTGAGCAACTTCGTAAGAAGCGGGTTATTTGCCTAAAGAGACGTGCTTTAGAACGCGCTAGTTTTGCCTATTTGCGCAGTAGTACAGATTCTGAGTATGTAACTGGGTTTGATGAAATCAGCATTTCTCTTGCTACCGTGTGCGTAGGGAAGCTCAGTTTTAGTCACAGTAGCTCCTACACATGTCTCCTCAGCGTGTTCCCATTTCCTTAGAAACAGTGTATTTGCTGGGAGAAAAGTGCATTACTGTGCCCTTTCACCGTTCAGCAAAGACATGTGTAGAAGCACAGCGCTAGCAGAAACGACCGTTTCTCGACGTTTTCTAACTCAGGGAACAAATTGCACACTTCGCAGATGCATTTGAGCAACTTCGTAAGAAGCGGGTTTTTTGCCTAAAGAGACGTGCTTTAGAACGCGCTAGTTTTGCCTATTTGCGCAGAAGTACAGATTCTGAGTATGTAACTGGGTTTGATGAAATCAGCATTTCTCTTGCTTCCCTGTGCCTAGGGAAGCTCAGTTTTAGTCACAATAGCTCCCACAAGTGTCTTCTCAGCGTGTTCCCATTTCCTTAGAAACAGTGTATTTGCTGGGAGAAAAGTGCATTACTGTGCCCTTTCACCGTTCAGCAAAGACATGTGTAGAAGCACAGCGCTAGCAGAAACGACCGTTTCTCCACGTTTTCTAACTCAGGGAACAAGTTGTAAACTTCGCAGATGCATTTAGGCAACTTTGTCAGACATGAGTTTTTTGCCTAAAGAGACGTGCTTTAGAACGCACTAGATTTGCCTATTTGCGCAGTAGTACAGATTCTGAGTATGTAACTGGGTTTGATGAAATCAGCATTTCTTTTGCTTCCCTGTGCGTAGGGAAGCTCAGTTTTAGTCACAGTAGCTCCCACAAGTATCTCCTCAGCGTGTTCCCATTTCCTTAGAAACAGTGTATTTGCTGGGAGAAAAGTGCATTACTGTGCCCTTTCACCGTTCAGCAAAGACATGTGTAGAAGCACAGCGCTAGCAGAAACGACCGTTTCTCGACGTTTTCTAACTCAGGGAACAAGTTGCACACTTCTGAGATGCATTTAGGCAACTTTGTCAGACATGAGTTTTTTGCATAAAGAGACGTGCTTTAGAACGCGCTAGTTTTGCCTATTTGCGCAGTAGTACAGATTCTGAGTATGTAACTGGGTTTGATGAAATCAGCATTTCTCTTGCTTCCCTGTGCCTAGGGAAGCTCAGTCATAGTCACATTACCTCCCACAAGTGTCTCCTCAGCGTGTTCCCATTTCCTTAGAAACAGTGTATTTGCTGGGAGAAAAGTGCATTACTGTGCCCTTTCACGGTTCAGCAAAGACATGTGTAGAAGCACAGCGCTAGCAGAAACGACCGTTTCTCGACGTTTTCTAACTCAGGGATCAAGTTGCACACTTCGCAGATGCATTTGAGCAACTTCTAAGGAAGAGGGTTTTTTGCCTAAAGAGACGTGTTTTATAACGCGCTAGTTTTGCCTATTTGCGCAGAAGTACAGATTCTGAGTATGTAACTGGGTTTGATGAAATCAGCATTTCTCTTGCTTCCCTGTGCCTAGGGAAGCTCAGTTTTAGTCACAGTAGCTCCCACAAGTGTCTCCTCAGCGTGGTCCCATTTCCTTAGAAACAGTGTATTTGCTGGGAGAAAAGTGCATTACTGTGCCCTTTCTCCGTTCAGCAAAGACGTGTAGAAGCACAGCGCTAGCAGAAACGACCGTTTCTTGACGTTTTCTAACTCAGGGAACAAGCACACTTCGCAGATGCATTTGAGCAACTTCGTAAGAAGCGGATTTTTTGCCTAAAGAGACATGCTTTAGAACGCGCTAGTTTTGCCAATTTGCGCAGAAGTACAGATTCTGAGTATGTAACTGGGTTTGATGAAATCAGCATTTTTCTTGCTTCCCTGTGCGTAGGGAAGCTCAGTTGTAGTCACAGTAGCTCCCACAAGTATCTCCTCAGCATGTTCCCATTTCCTTAGAAACAGTGTATTTGCTGGCAGAAAAGTGCATTACTGTGCCCTTTCACCGTTCAGCAAAGACATGTGTAGAAGCACAGCGCTAGCAGAAACGACCGTTTCTCGACGTTTTCTAACTCAGGGAACAAGTTGCACACTTCGCAGATGCATTTGAGCAACTTCGTAAGAAGCGGGTTTTTTGCCTAAAGAGACGTGCTTTAGAACGCGCTAGTTTTGCCTATTTGCGCAGTAGTACAGATTCTGAGTATGTAACTGGGTTTGATGAAATCAGCATTTCTCTTGCTACCGTGTGCGTAGGGAAGCTCAGTTTTAGTCACAGTAGCTCCTACACATGTCTCCTCAGCGTGTTCCCATTTCCTTAGAAACAGTGTATTTGCTGGGAGAAAAGTGCATTACTGTGCCCTTTCACCGTTCAGCAAAGACATGTGTAGAAGCACAGCGCTAGCAGAAACGACCGTTTCTCGACGTTTTCTAACTCAGGGAACAAATTGCACACTTCGCAGATGCATTTGAGCAACTTCGTAAGAAGCGGGTTTTTTGCCTAAAGAGACGTGCTTTAGAACGCGCTAGTTTTGCCTATTTGCGCAGAAGTACAGATTCTGAGTATGTAACTGGGTTTGATGAAATCAGCATTTCTCTTGCTTCCCTGTGCCTAGGGAAGCTCAGTTTTAGTCACAATAGCTCCCACAAGTGTCTTCTCAGCGTGTTCCCATTTCCTTAGAAACAGTGTATTTGCTGGGAGAAAAGTGCATTACTGTGCCCTTTCACCGTTCAGCAAAGACATGTGTAGAAGCACAGCGCTAGCAGAAACGACCGTTTCTCCACGTTTTCTAACTCAGGGAACAAGTTGTAAACTTCGCAGATGCATTTAGGCAACTTTGTCAGACATGAGTTTTTTGCCTAAAGAGACGTGATTTAGAACGCACTAGGTTTGCCTATTTGCGCAGTAGTACAGATTCTGAGTATGTAACTGGGTTTGATGAAATCATCATTTCTCTAGCTTCCCTGTGCGTAGGGAAGCTCAGTTTTAGTCACAGTAGCTCCCACAAGTGTCTCCTCAGCGTGTTCCCATTTCCTTAGAAACAGTGTATTTGCTGGGAGAAAAGTGCATTACTGTGCCCTTTCACCGTTCAGCAAAGACATGTGTAGAAGCACAGCGCTAGCAGAAACGACCGTTTCTCGACGTTTTCTAACTCAGGGAACAAGTTGCACACTTCGCAGATGCATTTGAGCAACTTCGTAAGAAGCGGTTTTTTTGCCTAAAGAGACGTGCTTTAGAACGCGCTAGTTTTGCCTATTTGGGCAGAAGTACAGATTCTGAGTATGTAACTGGGTTTGATGAAATCAGCATTTCTCTTGCTTCCCTGTGCCTAGGGAAGCTCAGTTTTAGTCACAATAGCTCCCACAAGTGTCTTCTCAGCGTGTTCCCATTTCCTTAGAAACAGTGTATTTGCTCGGAGAAAAGTGCATTACTGTGCCCTTTCACCGTTCAGCAAAGACATGTGTAGAAGCACAGCGCTAGCAGAAACGACCGTTTCTCGACGTTTTCTAACTCAGGGAACAAGTTGCACACTTTGCTGATGCATTTGGGCAACTTCGTAAGAAGCGGGTTATTTGCCTAAAGAGACGTGCTTTAGAACGCGCTAGTTTTGCCTATTTGCGCAGAAGTACAGATTCTGAGTATGTAACTGGGTTTGATGAAATCAGCATTTCTCTTGCTTCCCTGTGCCTAGGGAAGCTCAGTTTTAGTCACAGTAGCTCCCACAAGTGTCTCCTCAGCGTGGTCCCATTTCCTGAGAAACAGTTTATTTGCTGGGAGAAAAGTGCATTACTGTGCCCTTTCACCGTTCAGCAAAGACATGTGTAGAAGCACAGCGCTAGCAGAAACGACCGTTTCTCGACGTTTTCTAACTCAGGGAACAAGTTGCACACTTCGCAGATGCATTTGGGCAACTTCGTAAGAAGCGGGTTATTTGCCTAAAGAGACGTGCTTTAGAACGCGCTAGTTTTGCCTATTTGCGCAGTAGTACAGATTCTGAGTATGTAACTGGGTTTGATGAAATCAGCATTTCTCTTGCTACCGTGTGCGTAGGGAAGCTCAGTTTTAGTCACAGTAGCTCCTACACATGTCTCCTCAGCGTGTTCCCATTTCCTTAGAAACAGTGTATTTGCTGGGAGAAAAGTGCATTACTGTGCCCTTTCACCGTTCAGCAAAGACATGTGTAGAAGCACAGCGCTAGCAGAAACAACCGTTTCTCGACGTTTTCTAACTCAGGGAACAAGTTGCACACTTCAGAGATGCCTTTAGGCAACCTTGTCAGACATGAGTTTTTTGCCTAAAGAGACGTGCTTTAGAACGAACTAGGTTTTCCTATTTGCGCTGTAGTACAGATTCTGAGTATGTAACTGGGTTTGATGAAATCAGCATTTCTCTTGCTTCCCTGTGCCTAGGGAAGCTCAGTTTTAGTCACAGTAGCTCCCACAAGTGTCTCCTCAGCGTGTTCCCATTTCCTTAGAAACAGGGTATTTGCTGGGAGAAAAGTGCATTACTGTGCCCTTTCACCGTTCAGCAAAGACATGTGTAGAAGCACAGCGCTAGCAGAAACGACCGTTTCTCGACGTTTTCTAACTCAGGGAACAAGTTGCACACTTCGCAGATGCATTTGAGCAACTTCGTAAGAAGGGGGTTTTTTGCCTAAGCAGACGTGCTTTAGAACGCGCTAGTTTTGCCTATTTGCGCAGTAGTACAGATTCTGAGTATGTAACTGGGTTTGATGAAATCAGCATTTCTCTTGCTTCCCTGTGCCTAGGGAAGCTCAGTTTTAGTCACAGTAGCTCCCACAAGTGTCTCCTCAGCGTGGTCTTATATCCTGAGAAACAGTTTATTTGCTGGGAGAAAAGTGCATTACTGTGCCCTTTCACCGTTCAGCAAAGACATGTGTAGAAGCACAGCGCTAGCAGAAACGACCGTTTCTCGACGTTTTCTAACTCAGGGAACAAGTTGCACACTTCGCAGATGCATTTGAGCAACTTCGTAAGAAGCGGGTTTTTTGCCTAAAGAGACGTGCTTTAGAACGCGCTAGTTTTGCCTATTTGCGCAGTAGTACAGATTCTGAGTATGTAACTGGGTTTGATGAAATCAGCATTTCTCTTGCTACCGTGTGCGTAGGGAAGCTCAGTTTTAGTCACAGTAGCTCCTACACATGTCTCCTCAGCGTGTTCCCATTTCCTTAGAAACAGTGTATTTGCTGGGAGAAAAGTGCATTACTGTGCCCTTTCACCGTTCAGCAAAGACATGTGTAGAAGCACAGCGCTAGCAGAAACGACCGTTTCTCGACGTTTTCTAACTCAGGGAACAAATTGCACACTTCGCAGATGAATTTGAGCAACTTCGTAAGAAGCGGGTTTTTTGCCTAAAGAGACGTGCTTTAGAACGCGCTAGTTTTGCCTATTTGCGCAGTAGTACAGATTCTGAGTATGTAACTGGGTTTGATGAAATCAGCATTTCTTTTGCTTCCCTGTGCGTAGGGAAGCTCAGTTTTAGTCACAGTAGCTCCCACAAGTATCTCCTCAGTGTGTTCCCATTTCCTTAGAAACAGTGTATTTGCTGGGAGAAAAGTGCATTACTGTGCCCTTTCACCGTTCAGCAAAGACATGTGTAGAAGCACAGCGCTAGCAGAAACGACCGTTTCTCGACGTTTTCTAACTCAGGGAACAAGTTGCACACTTCTGAGATGCATTTAGGCAACTTTGTCAGACATGAGTTTTTTGCATAAAGAGACGTGCTTTAGAACGCGCTAGTTTTGCCTATTTGCGCAGTAGTACAGATTCTGAGTATGTAACTGGGTTTGATGAAATCAGCATTTCTCTTGCTTCCCTGTGCCTAGGGAAGCTCAGTCATAGTCACATTACCTCCCACAAGTGTCTCCTCAGCGTGTTCCCATTTCCTTAGAAACAGTGTATTTGCTGGGAGAAAAGTGCATTACTGTGCCCTTTCACCGTTCAGCAAAGACATGTGTAGAAGCACAGCGCTAGCAGAAACGACCGTTTCTCGACGTTTTCTAACTCAGGGAACAAATTGCACACTTCGCAGATGCATTTGAGCAACTTCGTAAGAAGCGGGTTTTTTGCCTAAAGAGACGTGCTTTAGAACGCGCTAGTTTTGCCTATTTGCGCAGAAGTACAGATTCTGAGTATGTAACTGGGTTTGCTGAAATCAGCATTTCTCTTGCTTCCCTGTGCCTAGGGAAGCTCAGTTTTAGTCACAGTAGCTCCCACAAGTGTCTCCTCAGCGTGGTCCATTTCCTGAGAAACAGTTTATTTGCTGGGAGAAAAGTGCATTACTGTGCCCTTTCACCGTTCAGCAAAGACATGTGTAGAAGCACAGCGCTAGCAGAAACGACCGTTTCTCCACGTTTTCTAACTCAGGGAACAAGTTGTAAACTTCGCAGATGCATTTAGGCAACTTTGTCAGACATGAGTTTTTTGCCTAAAGAGACGTGCTTTAGAACGCACTAGGTTTGCCTATTTGCGCAGTAGTACAGATTCTGAATATGTAACTGGGTTTGATGAAATCATCATTTCTCTAGCTTCCCTGTGCGTAGGGAAGCTCAGTTTTAGTCACAGTAGCTCCCACAAGTGTCTCCTCAGCGTGTTCCCATTTCCTTAGAAACAGTGTATTTGCTGGGAGAAAAGTGCATTACTGTGCCCTTTCACCGTTCAGCAAAGACATGTGTAGAAGCACAGCGCTAGCAGAAACGACCGTTTCTCGACGTTTTCTAACTCAGGGAACAAGTTGCACACTTCGCAGATGCATTTGAGCAACTTCGTAAGAAGCGGTTTTTTTGCCTAAAGAGACGTGCTTTAGAACGCGCTAGTTTTGCCTATTTGGGCAGAAGTACAGATTCTGAGTATGTAACTGGGTTTGATGAAATCAGCATTTCTCTTGCTTCCCTGTGCCTAGGGAAGCTCAGTTTTAGTCACAATAGCTCCCACAAGTGTCTTCTCAGCGTGTTCCCATTTCCTTAGAAACAGTGTATTTGCTGGGAGAAAAGTGCATTACTGTGCCCTTTCACCGTTCAGCAAAGACATGTGTAGAAGCACAGCGCTAGCAGAAACGACCGTTTCTCCACGTTTTCTAACTCAGGGAACAAGTTGCACACTTCGCAGATGCATTTGGGCAACTTCGTAAGAAGCGGGTTATTTGCCTAAAGAGACGTGCTTTAGAACGCGCTAGTTTTGCCTATTTGCGCAGTAGTACAGATTCTGAGTATGTAACTGGGTTTGATGAAATCAGCATTTCTCTTGCTTCCCTGTGCCTAGGGAAGCTCAGTTTTAGTCACAGTAGCTCCTACACATGTCTCCTCAGCGTGTTCCCATTTCCTTAGAAACAGTGTATTTGCTGGGAGAAAAGTGCATTACTGTGCCCTTTCACCGTTCAGCAAAGACATGTGTAGAAGCACAGCGCTAGCAGAAACAACCGTTTCTCGACGTTTTCTAACTCAGGGAACAAGTTGCACACTTCAGAGATGCCTTTAGGTAACCTTGTCAGACATGAGTTTTTTGCCTAAAGAGACGTGCTTTAGAACGAACTAGGTTTTCCTATTTGCGCTGTAGTACAGATTCTGAGTATGTAACTGGGTTTGATGAAATCAGCATTTCTCTTGCTTCCCTGTGCCTAGGGAAGCTCAGTTTTAGTCACAGTAGCTCTCACAAGTGTCTCCTCAGCGTGTTCCCATTTCCTTAGAAACAGGGTATTTGCTGGGAGAAAAGTGCATTACTGTGCCCTTTCACCGTTCAGCAAAGACATGTGTAGAAGCACAGCGCTAGCAGAAACGACCGTTTCTCCACGTTTTCTAACTCACGGAACAAGTTGTAAACTTCGCAGATGCATTTAGGCAACTTTGTCAGACATGAGTTTTTTGCCTAAAGAGACGTGCTTTAGAACGCACTAGGTTTGCCTATTTGCGCAGTAGTACAGATTCTGAGTATGTAACTGGGTTTGATGAAATCATCATTTCTCTAGCTTCCCTGTGCGTAGGGAAGCTCAGTTTTAGTCACAGTAGCTCCCACAAGTGTCTCCTCAGCGTGTTCCCATTTCCTTAGAAACAGTGTATTTGCTGGGAGAAAAGTGCATTACTGTGCCCTTTCACCGTTCAGCAAAGACATGTGTAGAAGCACAGCGCTAGCAGAAACGACCGTTTCTCGACGTTTTCTAACTCAGGGAACAAGTTGCACACTTCGCAGATGCATTTGAGCAACTTCGTAAGAAGCGGTTTTTTTGCCTAAAGAGACGTGCTTTAGAACGCGCTAGTTTTGCCTATTTGGGCAGAAGTACAGATTCTGAGTATGTAACTGGGTTTGATGAAATCAGCATTTCTCTTGCTTCCCTGTGCCTAGGGAAGCTCAGTTTTAGTCACAGTAGCTCCCAAAAGTGTCTCCTCAGCGTGGTCCCATTTCCTGAGAAACAGTTTATTTGCTGGGAGAAAAGTGCATTACTGTGCCCTTTCACCGTTCAGCAAAGACGTGTGTAGAAGCACAGCGCTAGCAGAAACGACCGTTTCTCGACGTTTTCTAACTCAGGGAACAAGTTGCACACTTCGCAGATGCATTTGGGCAACTTCGTAAGAAGCGGGTTATTTGCCTAAAGAGACCTGCTTTAGAACGCGCTAGTTTTGCCTATTTGCGCAGTAGTACAGATTCTGAGTATGTAACTGGGTTTGATGAAATCAGCATTTCTCTTGCTACCGTGTGCGTAGGGAAGCTCAGTTTTAGTCACAGTAGCTCCTACACATGTCTCCTCAGCGTGTTCCCATTTCCTTAGAAACAGTGTATTTGCTGGGAGAAAAGTGCATTACTGTGCCCTTTCACCGTTCAGCAAAGACATGTGTAGAAGCACAGCGCTAGCAGAAACAACCGTTTCTCGACGTTTTCTAACTCAGGGAACAAGTTGCACACTTCAGAGATGCCTTTAGGTAACCTTGTCAGACATGAGTTTTTTGCCTAAAGAGACGTGCTTTAGAACGAACTAGGTTTTCCTATTTGCGCTGTAGTACAGATTCTGAGTATGTAACTGGGTTTGATGAAATCAGCATTTCTCTTGCTTCCCTGTGCCTAGGGAAGCTCAGTTTTAGTCACAGTAGCTCCCACAAGTGTCTCCTCAGCGTGTTCCCATTTCCTTAGAAACAGGGTATTTGCTGGGAGAAAAGTGCATTACTGTGCCCTTTCACCGTTCAGCAAAGACATGTGTAGAAGCACAGCGCTAGCAGAAACGACCGTTTCTCGACGTTTTCTAACTCAGGGAACAAGATGCACACTTCGCAGATGCATTTGAGCAACTTCGTAAGAAGCGGGTTTTTTGCCTAAGCAGACGTGCTTTAGAACGCGCTAGTTTTGCCTATTTGCGCAGTAGTACAGATTCTGAGTATGTAACTGGGTTTGATGAAATCAGCATTTCTCTTGCTTCCCTGTGCCTAGGGAAGCTCAGTTTTAGTCACAGTAGCTCCCACAAGTGTCTCCTCAGCGTGGTCTTATATCCTGAGAAACAGTTTATTTGCTGGGAGAAAAGTGCATTACTGTGCCCTTTCACCGTTCAGCAAAGACATGTGTAGAAGCACAGCGCTAGCAGAAACGACCGTTTCTCGACGTTTTCTAACTCAGGGAACAAGTTGCACACTTCGCAGATGCATTTGAGCAACTTCGTAAGAAGCGGGTTTTTTGCCTAAAGAGACGTGCTTTAGAACGCGCTAGTTTTGCCTATTTGCGCAGTAGTACAGATTCTGAGTATGTAACTGGGTTTGATGAAATCAGCATTTCTCTTGCTACCGTGTGCGTAGGGAAGCTCAGTTTTAGTCACAGTAGCTCCTACACATGTCTCCTCAGCGTGTTCCCATTTCCTTAGAAACAGTGTATTTGCTGGGAGAAAAGTGCATTACTGTGCCCTTTCACCGTTCAGCAAAGACATGTGTAGAAGCACAGCGCTAGCAGAAACGACCGTTTCTCGACGTTTTCTAACTCAGGGAACAAATTGCACACTTCGCAGATGAATTTGAGCAACTTCGTAAGAAGCAGGTTTTTTGCCTAAAGAGACGTGCTTTAGAACGCGCTAGTTTTGCCTATTTGCGCAGTAGTACAGATTCTGAGTATGTAACTGGGTTTGATGAAATCAGCATTTCTTTTGCTTCCCTGTGCGTAGGGAAGCTCAGTTTTAGTCACAGTAGCTCCCACAAGTATCTCCTCAGCGTGTTCCCATTTCCTTAGAAACAGTGTATTTGCTGGGAGAAAAGTGCATTACTGTGCCCTTTCACCGTTCAGCAAAGACATGTGTAGAAGCACAGCGCTAGCAGAAACGACCGTTTCTCGACGTTTTCTAACTCAGGGAACAAGTTGCACACTTCTGAGATGCATTTAGGCAACTTTGTCAGACATGAGTTTTTTGCATAAAGAGACGTGCTTTAGAACGCGCTAGTTTTGCCTATTTGCGCAGTAGTACAGATTCTGAGTATGTAACTGGGTTTGATGAAATCAGCATTTCTCTTGCTTCCCTGTGCCTAGGGAAGCTCAGTCATAGTCACATTACCTCCCACAAGTGTCTCCTCAGCGTGTTCCCATTTCCTTAGAAACAGTGTATTTGCTGGGAGAAAAGTGCATTACTGTGCCCTTTCACCGTTCAGCAAAGACATGTGTAGAAGCACAGCGCTAGCAGAAACGACCGTTTCTCGACGTTTTCTAACTCAGGGATCAAGTTGCACACTTCGCAGATGCATTTGAGCAACTTCTAAGGAAGAGGGTTTTTTGCCTAAAGAGACGTGCTTTATAACGCGCTAGTTTTGCCTATTTGCGCAGAAGTACAGATTCTGAGTATGTAACTGGGTTTGATGAAATCAGCATTTCTCTTGCTTCCCTGTGCCTAGGGAAGCTCAGTTTTAGTCACAGTAGCTCCCACAAGTGTCTCCTCAGCGTGGTCCCATTTCCTTAGAAACAGTGTATTTGCTGGGAGAAAAGTGCATTACTGTGCCCTTTCACCATTCAGCAAAGACGTGTAGAAGCACAGCGCTAGCAGAAACGACCGTTTCTTGACGTTTTCTAACTCAGGGAACAAGCACACTTCGCAGATGCATTTGAGCAACTTCGTAAGAAGCGGATTTTTTGCCTAAAGAGACATGCTTTAGAACGCGCTAGTTTTGCCAATTTGCGCAGAAGTACAGATTCTGAGTATGTAACTGGGTTTGATGAAATCAGCATTTCTCTTGCTTCCCTGTGCGTAGGGAAGCTCAGTTGTAGTCACAGTAGCTCCCACAAGTATCTCCTCAGCATGTTCCCATTTCCTTAGAAACAGTGTATTTGCTGGGAGAAAAGTGCATTACTGTGCCCTTTCACCGTTCAGCAAAGACATGTGTAGAAGCACAGCGCTAGCAGAAACGACCGTTTCTCGACGTTTTCTAACTCAGGGAACAAATTGCACACTTCGCAGATGCATTTGAGCAACTTCGTAAGAAGCGGGTTTTTTGCCTAAAGAGACGTGCTTTAGAACGCGCTAGTTTTGCCTATTTGCGCAGAAGTACAGATTCTGAGTATGTAACTGGGTTTGATGAAATCAGCATTTCTCTTGCTTCCCTGTGCCTAGGGAAGCTCAGTTTTAGTCACAGTAGCTCCCACAAGTGTCTCCTCAGCGTGTTCCCATTTCCTTAGAAACAGTGTATTTGCTGGGAGAAAAGTGCATTACTGTGCCCTTTCACCGTTCAGCAAAGACATGTGTAGAAGCACAGCGCTAGCAGAAACGACCGTTTCTCGACGTTTTCTAACTCAGGGAACAAGTTGCACACTTCGCAGATGCATTTGAGCAACTTCGTAAGAAGCGGGTTTTTTGCCTAAGCAGACGTGCTTTAGAACGCGCTAGTTTTGCCTATTTGCGCAGTAGTACAGATTCTGAGTATGTAACTGGGTTTGATGAAATCAGCATTTCTCTTGCTTCCCTGTGCCTAGGGAAGCTCAGTTTTAGTCACAGTAGCTCCCACAAGTGTCTCCTCAGCGTGGTCTTATATCCTGAGAAACAGATTATTTGCTGGGAGAAAAGTGCATTACTGTGCCCTTTCACCGTTCAGCAAAGACATGTGTAGAAGCACAGCGCTAGCAGAAACGACCGTTTCTCGACGTTTTCTAACTCAGGGAACAAGTTGCACACTTCGCAGATGCATTTGAGCAACTTCGTAAGAAGCGGGTTTTTTGCCTAAAGAGACGTGCTTTAGAACGCGCTAGTTTTGCCTATTTGCGCAGTAGTACAGATTCTGAGTATGTAACTGGGTTTGATGAAATCAGCATTTCTTTTGCTTCCCTGTGCGTAGGGAAGCTCAGTTTTAGTCACAGTAGCTCCCACAAGTATCTCCTCAGCGTGTTCCCATTTCCTTAGAAACAGTGTATTTGCTGGGAGAAAAGTGCATTACTGTGCCCTTTCACCGTTCAGCAAAGACATGTGTAGAAGCACAGCGCTAGCAGAAACGACCGTTTCTCGACGTTTTCTAACTCAGGGAACAAGTTGCACACTTCGCAGATGCATTTAGGCAACTTTGTCAGACATGAGTTTTTTGCATAAAGAGACGTGCTTTAGAACGCGCTAGTTTTGCCTATTTGCGCAGTAGTACAGATTCTGAGTATGTAACTGGGTTTGATGAAATCAGCATTTCTCTTGCTTCCCTGTGCCTAGGGAAGCTCAGTCATAGTCACATTACCTCCCACAAGTGTCTCCTCAGCGTGTTCCCATTTCCTTAGAAACAGTGTATTTGCTGGGAGAAAAGTGCATTACTGTGCCCTTTCACCGTTCAGCAAAGACATGTGTAGAAGCACAGCGCTAGCAGAAACGACCGTTTCTCGACGTTTTCTACCTCAGGGATCAAGTTGCACACTTCGCAGATGCATTTGAGCAACTTCTAAGGAAGAGGGTTTTTTGCCTAAAGAGACGTGCTTTATAACACGCTAGTTTTGCCTATTTGCGCAGAAGTACAGATTCTGAGTATGTAACTGGGTTTGATGAAATCAGCATTTCTCTTGCTTCCCTGTGCCTAGGGAAGCTCAGTTTTAGTCACAGTAGCTCCCACAAGTGTCTCCTCAGCGTGGTCTTATATCCTGAGAAACAGTTTATTTGCTGGGAGAAAAGTGCATTACTGTGCCCTTTCACCGTTCAGCAAAGACATGTGTAGAAGCACAGCGCTAGCAGAAACGACCGTTTCTCGACGTTTTCTAACTCAGGGAACAAGTTGCACACTTCGCAGATGCATTTGAGCAACTTCGTAAGAAGCGGGTTTTTTGCCTAAAGAGACGTGCTTTAGAACGCGCTAGTTTTGCCTATTTGCGCAGTAGTACAGATTCTGAGTATGTAACTGGGTTTGATGAAATCAGCATTTCTCTTGCTACCGTGTGCGTAGGGAAGCTCAGTTTTAGTCACAGTAGCTCCTACACATGTCTCCTCAGCGTGTTCCCATTTCCTTAGAAACAGTGTATTTGCTGGGAGAAAAGTGCATTACTGTGCCCTTTCACCGTTCAGCAAAGACATGTGTAGAAGCACAGCGCTAGCAGAAACGACCGTTTCTCGACGTTTTCTAACTCAGGGAACAAGTTGCACACTTCGCAGATGCATTTGAGCAACTTCGTAAGAAGCGGGTTTTTTGCCTAAAGAGACGTGCTTTAGAACGCGCTAGTTTTGCCTATTTGCGCAGTAGTACAGATTCTGAGTATGTAACTGGGTTTGATGAAATCAGCATTTCTCTTGCTTCCCTGTGCCTAGGGAAGCTCAGTTTTAGTCACAGTAGCTCCCACAAGTGTCTCCTCAGCGTGGTCCCATTTCCTGAGGAACAGTTTATTTGCTGGGAGAAAAGTGCATTACTGTGCCCTTTCACCGTTCAGCAAAGACATGTGTAGAAGCACAGCGCTAGCAGAAACGACCGTTTCTCCACGTTTTCTAACTCAGGGAACAAGTTGCACACTTCGCAGATGCATTTGGGCAACTTCGTAAGAAGCGGGTTATTTGCCTAAAGAGACGTGCTTTAGAACGCGCTAGTTTTGCCTATTTGCGCAGTAGTACAGATTCTGAGTATGTAACTGGGTTTGATGAAATCAGCATTTCTCTTGCTACCGTGTGCGTAGGGAAGCTCAGTTTTAGTCACAGTAGCTCCTACACATGTCTCCTCAGCGTGTTCCCATTTCCTTAGAAACAGTGTATTTGCTGGGAGAAAAGTGCATTACTGTGCCCGTTCACCGTTCAGCAAAGACATGTGTAGAAGCACAGCGCTAGCAGAAACGACCGTTTCTCGACGTTTTCTAACTCAGGGAACAAGTTGCACACTTCGCAGATGCATTTGAGCAACTTCGTAAGAAGCGGGTTTTTTGCCTAAAGAGACGTGCTTTAGAACGCGCTAGTTTTGCCTATTTGCGCAGAAGTACAGATTCTGAGTATGTAACTGGGTTTGATGAAATCAGCATTTCTCTTGCTTCCCTGTGCCTAGGGAAGCTCAGTTTTAGTCACAGTAGCTCCCACAAGTGTCTCCTCAGCGTGGTCTTATATCCTGAGAAACAGTTTATTTGCTGGGAGAAAAGTGCATTACTGTGCCCTTTCACCGTTCAGCAAAGACATGTGTAGAAGCACAGCGCTAGCAGAAACGACCGTTTCTCGACGTTTTCTAACTCAGGGAACAAGTTGCACACTTCGCAGATGCATTTGAGCAACTTCGTAAGAAGCGGGTTTTTTGCCTAAAGAGACGTGCTTTAGAACGCGCTAGTTTTGCCTATTTGCGCAGTAGTACAGATTCTGAGTATGTAACTGGGTTTGATGAAATCAGCATTTCTCTTGCTACCGTGTGCGTAGGGAAGCTCAGTTTTAGTCACAGTAGCTCCTACACATGTCTCCTCAGCGTGTTCCCATTTCCTTAGAAACAGTGTATTTGCTGGGAGAAAAGTGCATTACTGTGCCCTTTCACCGTTCAGCAAAGACATGTGTAGAAGCACAGCGCTAGCAGAAACGACCGTTTCTCGACGTTTTCTAACTCAGGGAACAAGTTGCACACTTCGCAGATGCATTTGAGCAACTTCGTAAGAAGCGGGTTTTTTGCCTAAAGAGACGTGCTTTAGAACGCGCTAGTTTTGCCTATTTGCGCAGTAGTACAGATTCTGAGTATGTAACTGGGTTTGATGAAATCAGCATTTCTCTTGCTACCGTGTGCGTAGGGAAGCTCAGTTTTAGTCACAGTAGCTCCTACACATGTCTCCTCAGCGTGTTCCCATTTCCTTAGAAACAGTGTATTTGCTGGGAGAAAAGTGCATTACTGTGCCCTTTCACCGTTCAGCAAAGACATGTGTAGAAGCACAGCGCTAGCAGAAACGACCGTTTCTCGACGTTTTCTAACTCAGGGAACAAATTGCACACTTCGCAGATGCATTTGAGCAACTTCGTAAGAAGCGGGTTTTTTGCCTAAAGAGACGTGCTTTAGAACGCGCTAGTTTTGCCTATTTGCGCAGAAGTACAGATTCTGAGTATGTAACTGGGTTTGATGAAATCAGCATTTCTCTTGCTTCCCTGTGCCTAGGGAAGCTCAGTTTTAGTCACAGTAGCTCCCACAAGTGTCTCCTCAGCGTGGTCCCATTTCCTGAGAAACAGTTTATTTGCTGGGAGAAAAGTGCATTACTGTGCCCTTTCACCGTTCAGCAAAGACATGTGTAGAAGCACAGCGCTAGCAGAAACGACCGTTTCTCCACGTTTTCTAACTCAGGGAACAAGTTGCACACTTCGCAGATGCATTTGGGCAACTTCGTAAGAAGCGGGTTATTTGCCTAAAGAGACGTGCTTTAGAACGCGCTAGTTTTGCCTATTTGCGCAGTAGTACAGATTCTGAGTATGTAACTGGGTTTGATGAAATCAGCATTTCTCTTGCTACCGTGTGCGTAGGGAAGCTCAGTTTTAGTCACAGTAGCTCCTACACATGTCTCCTCAGCGTGTTCCCATTTCCTTAGAAACAGTGTATTTGCTGGGAGAAAAGTGCATTACTGTGCCCTTTCACCGTTCAGCAAAGACATGTGTAGAAGCACAGCGCTAGCAGAAACGACCGTTTCTCGACGTTTTCTAACTCAGGGAACAAGTTGCACACTTCGCAGATGCATTTGAGCAACTTCGTAAGAAGCGGGTTTTTTGCCTAAAGAGACGTGCTTTAGAACGCGCTAGTTTTGCCTATTTGCGCAGAAGTACAGATTCTGAGTATGTAACTGGGTTTGATGAAATCAGCATTTCTCTTGCTTCCCTGTGCCTAGGGAAGCTCAGTTTTAGTCACAGTAGCTCCCACAAGTGTCTCCTCAGCGTGGTCTTATATCCTGAGAAACAGTTTATTTGCTGGGAGAAAAGTGCATTACTGTGCCCTTTCACCGTTCAGCAAAGACATGTGTAGAAGCACAGCGCTAGCAGAAACGACCGTTTCTCGACGTTTTCTAACTCAGGGAACAAGTTGCACACTTCGCAGATGCATTTGAGCAACTTCGTAAGAAGCGGGTTTTTTGCCTAAAGAGACGTGCTTTAGAACGCGCTAGTTTTGCCTATTTGCGCAGTAGTACAGATTCTGAGTATGTAACTGGGTTTGATGAAATCAGCATTTCTCTTGCTACCGTGTGCGTAGGGAAGCTCAGTTTTAGTCACAGTAGCTCCTACACATGTCTCCTCAGCGTGTTCCCATTTCCTTAGAAACAGTGTATTTGCTGGGAGAAAAGTGCATTACTGTGCCCTTTCACCGTTCAGCAAAGACATGTGTAGAAGCACAGCGCTAGCAGAAACGACCGTTTCTCCACGTTTTCTAACTCAGGGAACAAGTTGCACACTTCGCAGATGCATTTGAGCAACTTCGTAAGAAGCGGGTTTTTGGCCTAAAGAGACGTGCTTTAGAACGCGCTAGTTTTGCCTATTTGCGCAGTAGTACAGATTCTGAGTATGTAACTGGGTTTGATGAAATCAGCATTTCTCTTGCTACCGTGTGCGTAGGGAAGCTCAGTTTTAGTCACAGTAGCTCCTACACATGTCTCCTCAGCGTGTTCCCATTTCCTTAGAAACAGTGTATTTGCTGGGAGAAAAGTGCATTACTGTGCCCTTTCACCGTTCAGCAAAGACATGTGTAGAAGCACAGCGCTAGCAGAAACGACCGTTTCTCGACGTTTTCTAACTCAGGGAACAAATTGCACACTTCGCAGATGCATTTGAGCAACTTCGTAAGAAGCGGGTTTTTTGCCTAAAGAGACGTGCTTTAGAACGCGCTAGTTTTGCCTATTTGCGCAGAAGTACAGATTCTGAGTATGTAACTGGGTTTGATGAAATCAGCATTTCTCTTGCTTCCCTGTGCCTAGGGAAGCTCAGTTTTAGTCACAGTAGCTCCCACAAGTGTCTCCTCAGCGTGGTCCCATTTCCTGAGAAACAGTTTATTTGCTGGGAGAAAAGTGCATTACTGTGCCCTTTCACCGTTCAGCAAAGACATGTGTAGAAGCACAGCGCTAGCAGAAACGACCGTTTCTCCACGTTTTCTAACTCAGGGAACAAGTTGCACACTTCGCAGATGCATTTGGGCAACTTCGTAAGAAGCGGGTTATTTGCCTAAAGAGACGTGCTTTAGAACGCGCTAGTTTTGCCTATTTGCGCAGTAGTACAGATTCTGAGTATGTAACTGGGTTTGATGAAATCAGCATTTCTCTTGCTACCGTGTGCGTAGGGAAGCTCAGTTTTAGTCACAGTAGCTCCTACACATGTCTCCTCAGCGTGTTCCCATTTCCTTAGAAACAGTGTATTTGCTGGGAGAAAAGTGCATTACTGTGCCCTTTCACCGTTCAGCAAAGACATGTGTAGAAGCACAGCGCTAGCAGAAACGACCGTTTCTCGACGTTTTCTAACTCAGGGAACAAGTTGCACACTTCGCAGATGCATTTGAGCAACTTCGTAAGAAGCGGGTTTTTTGCCTAAAGAGACGTGCTTTAGAACGCGCTAGTTTTGCCTATTTGCGCAGAAGTACAGATTCTGAGTATGTAACTGGGTTTGATGAAATCAGCATTTCTCTTGCTTCCCTGTGCCTAGGGAAGCTCAGTTTTAGTCACAGTAGCTCCCACAAGTGTCTTCTCAGCGTGGTCCCATTTCCTGAGAAACAGTTTATTTGCTGGGAGAAAAGTGCATTACTGTGCCCTTTCACCGTTCAGCAAAGACATGTGTAGAAGCACAGCGCTAGCAGAAACGACCGTTTCTCCACGTTTTCTAACTCAGGGAACACGTTGCACACTTCGCAGATGCACTTGGGCAACTTCGTAAGAAGCGGGTTTTTTGCCTAAAGAGACGTGCTTTAGAACGCGCTAGTTTTGCCTCTTTCCGCAGAAGTACAGATTCTGAGTATGTAACTGGGTTTGATGAAATCAGCATTTCTCTTGCTTCCCTGTGCCTAGGGAAGCTCAGTTTTAGTCACAAAAGCTCCAACAAGTGTCTTCTCAGCGTGGTCCCACTTCCTTACTGTAAGTGTATTTGCTGGGAGAAAAGTGCATTACTGTGCCCTTTCACCGTTCAGCAAAGACATGTGTAGAAGCACAGCGCTAGCAGAAACGACCGTTTCTCGACGTTTTCTAACTGAGGGAACAAGTTGTACACTTCGCAGATGCATTTAGGCAACTTTGTCAGACATGAGTTTTTTGCCTAAAGAGACGTGCTTTAGAACGCACTAGGTTTGCCTATTTGCGCAGTAGTACAGATTCTGAGTATGTAACTGGGTTTGATGAAATCATCATTTCTCTAGCTTCCCTGTGCGTAGGGAAGCTCAGTTTTAGTCACAGTAGCTCCCACAAGTGTCTCCTCAGCGTGTTCCCATTTCCTTAGAAACAGTGTATTTGCTGGGAGAAAAGTGCATTACTGTGCCCTTTCACCATTCAGCAAAGACATGTGTAGAAGCACAGCGCTAGCAGAAACGACTCAGGGAACAAGTTGCATACTTTGCTGATGCATTTGGGCAACTTCGTAAGAAGCGGGTTATTTGCCTAAAGAGACGTGCTTTAGAACGCGCTAGTTTTGCCTATTTGCGCAGTAGTACAGATTCTGAGTATGTAACTGGGTTTGATGAAATCAGCATTTCTCTCGCTACCGTGTGCGTAGAAAAGCTCAGTTTTAGTCACAGTAGCTCCTACACATGTCTCCTCAGCGTGTTCCCATTTCCTTAGAAACAGTGTATTTGCTGGGAGAAAAGTGCATTACTGTGCCCTTTCACCGTTCAGCAAAGACATGTGTAGAAGCACAGCGCTAGCAGAAACGACCGTTTCTCGACGTTTTCTAACTCAGGGAACAAATTGCACACTTCGCAGATGAATTTGAGCAACTTCGTAAGAAGCGGGTTTTTTGCCTAAAGAGACGTGCTTTAGAACGCGCTAGTTTTGCCTATTTGCGCAGAAGTACAGATTCTGAGTATGTAACTGGGTTTGATGAAATCAGCATTTCTCTTGCTTCCCTGTGCCTAGGGAAGCTCAGTTTTAGTCACAATAGCTCCCACAAGTGTCTTCTCAGCGTGGTCCCACTTCCTTACTAAAAGTGTATTTGCTGGGAGAAAAGTGCATTACTGTGCCCTTTCACCGTTCAGCAAAGACATGTGTAGAAGCACAGCGCTAGCAGAAACGACCGTTTCTCCACGATTTCTAACTCAGGGAACAAGTTGCATACTTTGCTGATGCATTTGGGCAACTTCGTAAGAAGCGGGTTATTTGCCTAAAGAGACGTGCTTTAGAACACGCTAGTTTTGCCTATTTGCACAGTAGTACAGATTCTGAGTATGTAACTGGGTTTGATGAAATCAGCATTTCTCTAGCTACCGTGTGCGTAGGGAAGCTCAGTTTTAGTCACAGTAGCTCCTACACATGTCTCCTCAGCGTGTTCCGATTTCCTTAGAAACAGTGTATTTGCTGGGAGAAAAGTGCATTACTGTGCCCTTTCACCGTTCAGCAAAGACATGTGTAGAAGCACAGCGCTAGCAGAAACGACCGTTTCTCCACGTTTTCTAACTCAGGGAACAAGTTGTACACTTCGCAGATGCATTTAGGCAACTTTGTCAGACATGAGTTTTTTGCCTAAAGAGACGTGCTTTAGAACGCACTAGGTTTGCCTATTTGCGCAGTAGTACAGATTCTGAGTATGTAACTGGGTTTGATGAAATCATCATTTCTCTAGCTTCCCTGTGCGTAGGGAAGCTCAGTTTTAGTCACAGTAGCTCCCACAAGTGTCTCCTCAGCGTGTTCCCATTTCCTTAGAAACAGTGTATTTGCTGGGAGAAAAGTGCATTACTGTGCCCTTTCACCGTTCAGCAAAGACATGTGTAGAAGCACAGCGCTAGCAGAAACGACCGTTTCTCGACGTTTTCTAACTCAGGGAACAAGTTGCACACTTCGCAGATGCATTTGAGCAACTTCGTAAGAAGCGGTTTTTTTGCCTAAAGAGACGTGCTTTAGAACGCGCTAGTTTTGCCTATTTGCGCAGAAGTACAGATTCTGAGTATGTAACTGGGTTTGATGAAATCAGCATTTCTCTTGCTTCCCTGTGCCTAGGGAAGCTCAGTTTTAGTCACAATAGCTCCCACAAGTGTCTTCTGAGCGTATTCCCATTTCCTTAGAAACAGTGTATTTGCTGGGAGAAAAGTGCATTACTGTGCCCTTTCACCGTTCAGCAAAGACATGTGTAGAAGCACAGCGCTAGCAGAAACGAACGTTTCTCGACGTTTTCTAACTCAGGGAACAAGTTGCACACTTTGCTGATGCATTTGGGCAACTTCGTAAGAAGCGGGTTATTTGCCTAAAGAGACGTGCTTTAGAACGCGCTAGTTTTGCCTATTTGCGCAGAAGTACAGATTCTGAGTATGTAACTGGGTTTGATGAAATCAGCATTTCTCTTGCTTCCCTGTGCCTAGGGAAGCTCAGTTTTAGTCACAAAAGCTCCCACAAGTGTCTTCTCAGCGTGGTGCCACTTCCTTACTAAAAGTGTATTTGCTGGGAAAAAAGTGCATTACTGTGCCCTTTCACCGTTCAGCAAAGACATGTGTAGAAGCACAGCGCTAGCAGAAACGACCGTTTCTCCACGTTTTCTAACTCAGGGAACAAGTTGCATACTTTGCTGATGCATTTGGGCAACTTCGTAAGAAGCGGGTTATTTGCCTAAAGAGACGTGCTTTAGAACGCGCTAGTTTTGCCTATTTGCGCAGTAGTACAGATTATGAGTATGTAACTGGGTTTGATGAAATCAGCATTTCTCTTGCTACCGTGTGCGTAGGGAAGCTCAGTTTTAGTCACAGTAGCTCCTACACATGTCTCCTCAACGTGTTCCCATTTCCTTAGAAACAGTGTATTTGCTGGGAGAAAAGTGCATTACTGTGCCCTTTCACCGTTCAGCAAAGACATGTGTAGAAGCACAGCGCTAACAGAAACGACCGTTTCTCCACGTTTTCTAACTCAGGGAACAAGTTGTACACTTCGCAGATGCATTTAGGCAACTTTGTCAGACATGAGTTTTTTGCCTAAAGAGACGTGCTTTAGAACGCACTAGGTTTGCCTATTTGCGCAGTAGTACAGATTCAGAGTATGTAACTGGGTTTGATGAAATCATCATTTCTCTAGCTTCCCTGTGCGTAGGGAAGCTCAGTTGTAGTCACAGTAGCTCCCACAAGTGTCTCCTCAGCGTGTTCCCATTTCCTTAGAAACAGTGTATTTGCTGGGAGAAAAGTGCATTACTGTGCCCTTTCACCGTTCAGCAAAGACATGTGTAGAAGCACAGCGCTAGCAGAAACGACCGTTTCTCGACGTTTTCTAACTCAGGGAACAAGTTGCACACTTTGCTGATGCATTTGGGCAACTTCGTAAGAAGCGGTTTTTTTGCCTAAAGAGACGTGCTTTAGAACGCGCTAGTTTTGCCTATTTGCGCAGAAGTACAGATTCTGAGTATGTAACTGGGTTTGATGAAATCAGCATTCCTCTTGCTTCCCTGTGCCTAGGTAAGCTCAGTTTTAGTCACAATAGCTCCCACAAGTGTCTTCTCAGCGTGGTCCCACTTCCTTACTAAAAGTGTATTTGCTGGGAGAAAAGTGCATTACTGTTCCCTTTCACCGTTCAGCAAAGACATGTGTAGAAGCACAGCGCTAGCAGAAACGACCGTTTCTCCACGTTTTCTAACTCAGGGAACAAGTTGCACACTTTGCTGATGCATTTGGGCAACTTCTTAAGAAGCGGGTTATTTGCCTAAAGAGACGTGCTTTAGAACGCGCTAGTTTTGCCTATTTGCGCAGTAGTACAGATTCTGAGTATGTAACTGGGTTTGATGAAATCAGCATTTCTCTCGCTACCGTGTGCGTAGAAAAGCTCAGTTTTAGTCACAGTAGCTCCTACACATGTCTCCTCAGCGTGTTCCCATTTCCTTAGAAACAGTGTATTTGCTGGGAGAAAAGTGCATTACTGTGCCCTTTCACCGTTCAGCAAAGACATGTGTAGAAGCACAGCGCTAGCAGAAACGACCGTTTCTCGACGTTTTCTAACTCAGGGAACAAATTGCACACTTCGCAGATGAATTTGAGCAACTTCGTAAGAAGCGGGTTTTTTGCCTAAAGAGACGTGCTTTAGAACGCGCTAGTTTTGCCTATTTGCGCAGAAGTACAGATTCTGAGTATGTAACTGGGTTTGGTGAAATCAGCATTTCTCTTGCTTCCCTGTGCCTAGGGAAGCTCAGTTTTAGTCACAATAGCTCCCACAAGTGTCTTCTCAGCGTGGTCCCACTTCCTTACTAAAAGTGTATTTGCTGGGAGAAAAGTGCATTACTGTGCCCTTTCACCGTTCAGCAAAGACATGTGTAGAAGCACAGCGCTAGCAGAAACGACCGTTTCTCCACGATTTCTAACTCAGGGAACAAGTTGCATACTTTGCTGATGCATTTGGGCAACTTCGTAAGAAGCGGGTTATTTGCCTAAAGAGACGTGCTTTAGAACACGCTAGTTTTGCCTATTTGCGCAGTAGTACAGATTCTGAGTATGTAACTGGGTTTGATGAAATCAGCATTTCTCTTGCTACCGTGTGCGTAGGGAAGCTCAGTTTTAGTCACAGTAGCTCCTACACATATCTCCTCAGCGTGTTCCGATTTCCTTAGAAACAGTGTATTTGCTGGGAGAAAAGTGCATTACTGTGCCCTTTCACCGTTCAGCAAAGACATGTGTAGAAGCACAGCGCTAGCAGAAACGACCGTTTCTCGACGTTTTCTAACTCAGGGAACAAATTGCACACTTCGCAGATGCATTTGAGCAACTTCGTAAGAAGCGGGTTTTTTGCCTAAAGAGACGTGCTTTAGAACGCGCTAGTTTTGCCTATTTGCGCAGAAGTACAGATTCTGAGTATGTAGCTGGGTTTGATGAAATCAGCATTTCTCTTGCTTCCCTGTGCCTAGGGAAGCTCAGTTTTAGTCACAATAGCTCCCACAAGTGTCTTCTCAGCGTGTTCCCATTTCCTTAGAAACAGTGTATTTGCTGGGAGAAAAGTGCATTACTGTGCCCTTTCACCGTTCAGCAAAGACATGTGTAGAAGCACAGCGCTAGCAGAAACGACCGTTTCTCCACGTTTTCTAACTCAGGGAACAAGTTGTACACTTCGCAGATGCATTTAGGCAACTTTGTCAGACATGAGTTTTTTGCCTAAAGAGACGTGCTTTAGAACGCACTAGGTTTGCCTATTTGCGCAGTAGTACAGATTCTGAGTATGTAACTGGGTTTGATGAAATCATCATTTCTCTAGCTTCCCTGTGCGTAGGGAAGCTCAGTTTTAGTCACAGTAGCTCCCACAAGTGTCTCCTCAGCGTGTTCCCATTTCCTTAGAAACAGTGTATTTGCTGGGAGAAAAGTGCATTACTGTGCCCTTTCACCGTTCAGCAAAGACATGTGTAGAAGCACAGCGCTAGCAGAAACGACCGTTTCTCCACGTTTTCTAACTCAGGGAACAAGTTGCATACTTTGCTGATGCATTTGGGCAACTTCGTAAGAAGCGGGTTATTTGCCTAAAGAGACGTGCTTTAGAACACGCTAGTTTTGCCTATTTGCGCAGTAGTACAGATTCTGAGTATGTAACTGGGTTTGATGAAATCAGCATTTCTCTTGCTACCGTGTGCGTAGGGAAGCTCAGTTTTAGTCACAGTAGCTCCTACACATGTCTCCTCAGCGTGTTCCCATTTCCTTAGAAACAGTGTATTTGCTGGGAGAAAAGTGCATTACTGTGCCCTTTCACCGTTCAGCAAAGACATGTGTAGAAGCACAGCGCTAGCAGAAATGACCGTTTCTCGACGTTTTCTAACTCAGGGAACAAATTGCACACTTCGCAGATGCATTTGAGCAACTTCGTAAGAAGCGGGTTTTTTGCCTAAAGAGACGTGCTTTAGAACGCGCTAGTTTTGCCTATTTGCGCAGAAGTACAGATTCTGAGTATGTAACTGGGTTTGATGAAATCAGCATTTCTCTTGCTTCCCTGTGCCTAGGGAAGCTCAGTTTTAGTCACAAAATCTCCCACAAGTGTCTTCTCAGCGTGGTCCCACTTCCTTACTAAAAGTGTATTTGCTGGGAGAAAAGTGCATTACTGTGCCCTTTCACCGTTCAGCAAAGACATGTGTAGAAGCACAGCGCTAACAGAAACGACCGTTTCTCCACGTTTTCTAACTCAGGGAACAAGTTGTACACTTCGCAGATGCATTTAGGCAACTTTGTCAGACATGAGTTTTTTGCCTAAAGAGACGTGCTTTAGAACGCACTAGGTTTGCCTATTTGCGCAGTAGTACAGATTCTGAGTATGTAACTGGGTTTGATGAAATCATCATTTCTCTAGCTTCCCTGTGCGTAGGGAAGCTCAGTTTTAGTCACAGTAGCTCCCACAAGTGTCTCCTCAGCGTGTTCCCATTTCCTTAGAAACAGTGTATTTGCTGGGAGAAAAGTGCATTACTGTGCCCTTTCACCGTTCAGCAAAGACATGTGTAGAAGCACAGCGCTAGCAGAAACGACCGTTTCTCGACGTTTTCTAACTCAGGGAACAAGTTGCACACTTTGCTGATGCATTTGGGCAACTTCGTAAGAAGCGGTTTTTTTGCCTAAAGAGACGTGCTTTAGAACGCGCTAGTTTTGCCTATTTGCGCAGAAGTACAGATTCTGAGTATGTAACTGGGTTTGATGAAATCAGCATTTCTCTTGCTTCCCTGTGCCTAGGGAAGCTCAGTTTTAGTCACAATAGCTCCCACAAGTGTCTTCTCAGCGTTGTCCCACTTCCTTACTAAAAGTGTATTTGCTGGGAGAAAAGTGCATTACTGTGCCCTTTCACCGTTCAGCAAAGACATGTGTAGAAGCACAGCGCTAGCAGAAACGACCGTTTCTCGACGTTTTCTAACTCAGGGAACAAATTGCACACTTCGCAGATGCATTTGAGCAACTTCGTAAGAAGCGGGTTTTTTGCCTAAAGAGACGTGCTTTAGAACGCGCTAGTTTTGCCTCTTTGCGCAGAAGTACAGATTCTGAGTATGTAACTGGGTTTGATGAAATCAGCATTTCTCTTGCTTCCCTGTGCCTAGGGAAGCTCAGTTTTAGTCACAAAAGCTCCAACAAGTGTCTTCTCAGCGTGGTCCCACTTCCTTACTATAAGTGTATTTGCTGGGAGAAAAGTGCATTACTGTGCCCTTTCACCGTTCAGCAAAGACATGTGTAGAAGCACAGCGCTAGCAGAAACGACCGTTTCTCGACGTTTTCTAACTCAGGGAACAAGTTGTACACTTCGCAGATGCATTTAGGCAACTTTGTCAGACATGAGTTTTTTGCCCAAAGAGACGTGCTTTAGAACGCACTAGGTTTGCCTATTTGCGCAGTAGTACAGATTCTGAGTATGTAACTGGGTTTGATGAAATCATCATTTCTCTAGCTTCCCTGTGCGTAGGGAAGCTCAGTTTTAGTCACAGTAGCTCCCACAAGTGTCTCCTCAGCGTGTTCCCATTTCCTTAGAAACAGTGTATTTGCTGGGAGAAAAGTGCATTACTGTGCCCTTTCACCATTCAGCAAAGACATGTGTAGAAGCACAGCGCTAGCAGAAACGACTCAGGGAACAAGTTGCACACTTCGCAGATGCATTTGAGCAACTTCGTAAGAAGCGGTTTTTTTGCCTAAAGAGACGTGCTTTAGAACGCGCTAGTTTTGCCTATTTGCGCAGTAGTACAGATTCTGAGTATGTAACTGGGTTTGATGAAATCAGCATTTCTCTCGCTACCATGTGCGTAGGGAAGCTCAGTTTTAGTCACAGTAGCTCCTACACATGTCTCCTCAGCGTGTTCCCATTTCCTTAGAAACAGTGTATTTGCTGGGAGAAAAGTGCATTACTGTGCCCTTTCACCGTTCAGCAAAGACATGTGTAGAAGCACAGCGCTAGCAGAAACGACCGTTTCTCGACGTTTTCTAACTCAGGGAACAAATTGCACACTTCGCAGATGCATTTGAGCAACTTCGTAAGAAGCGGGTTTTTTGCCTAAAGAGACGTGCTTTAGAACGCGCTAGTTTTGCCTATTTGCGCAGAAGTACAGATTCTGAGTATGTAACTGGGTTTGATGAAATCAGCATTTCTCTTGCTTCCCTGTGCCTAGGGAAGCTCAGTTTTAGTCACAAAATCTCCCACAAGTGTCTTCTCAGCGTGGTCCCACTTCCTTACTAAAAGTGTATTTGCTGGGAGAAAAGTGCATTACTGTGCCCTTTCACCGTTCAGCAAAGACATGTGTAGAAGCACAGCGCTAACAGAAACGACCGTTTCTCCACGTTTTCTAACTCAGGGAACAAGTTGTACACTTCGCAGATGCATTTAGGCAACTTTGTCAGACATGAGTTTTTTGCCTAAAGAGACGTGCTTTAGAACGCACTAGGTTTGCCTATTTGCGCAGTAGTACAGATTCTGAGTATGTAACTGGGTTTGATGAAATCATCATTTCTCTAGCTTCCCTGTGCGTAGGGAAGCTCACTTTTAGTCACAGTAGCTCCCACAAGTGTCTCCTCAGCGTGTTCCCATTTCCTTAGAAACAGTGTATTTGCTGGGAGAAAAGTGCATTACTGTGCCCTTTCACCGTTCAGCAAAGACATGTGTAGAAGCACAGCGCTAGCAGAAATGACCGTTTCTCGACGTTTTCTAACTCAGGGAACAAATTGCACACTTCGCAGATGCATTTGAGCAACTTCGTAAGAAGCGGGTTTTTTGCCTAAAGAGACGTGCTTTAGAACGCGCTAGTTTTGCCTATTTGCGCAGAAGTACAGATTCTGAGTATGTAACTGGGTTTGATGAAATCAGCATTTCTCTTGCTTCCCTGTGCCTAGGGAAGCTCAGTTTTAGTCACAAAATCTCCCACAAGTGTCTTCTCAGCGTGGTCCCACTTCCTTACTAAAAGTGTATTTGCTGGGAGAAAAGTGCATTACTGTGCCCTTTCACCGTTCAGCAAAGACATGTGTAGAAGCACAGCGCTAACAGAAACGACCGTTTCTCCACGTTTTCTAACTCAGGGAACAAGTTGTACACTTCGCAGATGCATTTAGGCAACTTTGTCAGACATGAGTTTTTTGCCTAAAGAGACGTGCTTTAGAACGCACTAGGTTTGCCTATTTGCGCAGTAGTACAGATTCTGAGTATGTAACTGGGTTTGATGAAATCATCATTTCTCTAGCTTCCCTGTGCGTAGGGAAGCTCAGTTTTAGTCACAGTAGCTCCCACAAGTGTCTCCTCAGCGTGTTCCCATTTCCTTAGAAACAGTGTATTTGCTGGGAGAAAAGTGCATTACTGTGCCCTTTCACCGTTCAGCAAAGACATGTGTAGAAGCACAGCGCTAGCAGAAATGACCGTTTCTCGACGTTTTCTAACTCAGGGAACAAATTGCACACTTCGCAGATGCATTTGAGCAACTTCGTAAGAAGCGGGTTTTTTGCCTAAAGAGACGTGCTTTAGAACGCGCTAGTTTTGCCTATTTGCGCAGAAGTACAGATTCTGAGTATGTAACTGGGTTTGATGAAATCAGCATTTCTCTTGCTTCCCTGTGCCTAGGGAAGCTCAGTTTTAGTCACAAAAGCTCCAACAAGTGTCTTCTCAGCGTGGTCCCACTTCCTTACTATAAGTGTATTTGCTGGGAGAAAAGTGCATTACTGTGCCCTTTCACCGTTCAGCAAAGACATGTGTAGAAGCACAGCGCTAGCAGAAACGACCGTTTCTCGACGTTTTCTAACTCAGGGAACAAGTTGTACACTTCGCAGATGCATTTAGGCAACTTTGTCAGACATGAGTTTTTTGCCCAAAGAGACGTGCTTTAGAACGCACTAGGTTTGCCTATTTGCGCAGTAGTACAGATTCTGAGTATGTAACTGGGTTTGATGAAATCATCATTTCTCTAGCTTCCCTGTGCGTAGGGAAGCTCAGTTTTAGTCACAGTAGCTCCCACAAGTGTCTCCTCAGCGTGTTCCCATTTCCTTAGAAACAGTGTATTTGCTGGGAGAAAAGTGCATTACTGTGCCCTTTCACCATTCAGCAAAGACATGTGTAGAAGCACAGCGCTAGCAGAAACGACTCAGGGAACAAGTTGCACACTTCGCAGATGCATTTGAGCAACTTCGTAAGAAGCGGTTTTTTTGCCTAAAGAGACGTGCTTTAGAACGCGCTAGTTTTGCCTATTTGCGCAGTAGTACAGATTCTGAGTATGTAACTGGGTTTGATGAAATCAGCATTTCTCTCGCTACCGTGTGCGTAGGGAAGCTCAGTTTTAGTCACAGTAGCTCCTACACATGTCTCCTCAGCGTGTTCCCATTTCCTTAGAAACAGTGTATTTGCTGGGAGAAAAGTGCATTACTGTGCCCTTTCACCGTTCAGCAAAGACATGTGTAGAAGCACAGCGCTAGCAGAAACGACCGTTTCTCGACGTTTTCTAACTCAGGGAACAAATTGCACACTTCGCAGATGCATTTGAGCAACTTCGTAAGAAGCGGGTTTTTTGCCTAAAGAGACGTGCTTTAGAACGCGCTAGTTTTGCCTATTTGCGCAGAAGTACAGATTCTGAGTATGTAACTGGGTTTGATGAAATCAGCATTTCTCTTGCTTCCCTGTGCCTAGGGAAGCTCAGTTTTAGTCACAAAATCTCCCACAAGTGTCTTCTCAGCGTGGTCCCACTTCCTTACTAAAAGTGTATTTGCTGGGAGAAAAGTGCATTACTGTGCCCTTTCACCGTTCAGCAAAGACATGTGTAGAAGCACAGCGCTAACAGAAACGACCGTTTCTCCACGTTTTCTAACTCAGGGAACAAGTTGTACACTTCGCAGATGCATTTAGGCAACTTTGTCAGACATGAGTTTTTTGCCTAAAGAGACGTGCTTTAGAACGCACTAGGTTTGCCTATTTGCGCAGTAGTACAGATTCTGAGTATGTAACTGGGTTTGATGAAATCATCATTTCTCTAGCTTCCCTGTGCGTAGGGAAGCTCACTTTTAGTCACAGTAGCTCCCACAAGTGTCTCCTCAGCGTGTTCCCATTTCCTTAGAAACAGTGTATTTGCTGGGAGAAAAGTGCATTACTGTGCCCTTTCACCGTTCAGCAAAGACATGTGTAGAAGCACAGCGCTAGCAGAAATGACCGTTTCTCGACGTTTTCTAACTCAGGGAACAAATTGCACACTTCGCAGATGCATTTGAGCAACTTCGTAAGAAGCGGGTTTTTTGCCTAAAGAGACGTGCTTTAGAACGCGCTAGTTTTGCCTATTTGCGCAGAAGTACAGATTCTGAGTATGTAACTGGGTTTGATGAAATCAGCATTTCTCTTGCTTCCCTGTGCCTAGGGAAGCTCAGTTTTAGTCACAAAATCTCCCACAAGTGTCTTCTCAGCGTGGTCCCACTTCCTTACTAAAAGTGTATTTGCTGGGAGAAAAGTGCATTACTGTGCCCTTTCACCGTTCAGCAAAGACATGTGTAGAAGCACAGCGCTAACAGAAACGACCGTTTCTCCACGTTTTCTAACTCAGGGAACAAGTTGTACACTTCGCAGATGCATTTAGGCAACTTTGTCAGACATGAGTTTTTTGCCTAAAGAGACGTGCTTTAGAACGCACTAGGTTTGCCTATTTGCGCAGTAGTACAGATTCTGAGTATGTAACTGGGTTTGATGAAATCATCATTTCTCTAGCTTCCCTGTGCGTAGGGAAGCTCAGTTTTAGTCACAGTAGCTCCCACAAGTGTCTCCTCAGCGTGTTCCCATTTCCTTAGAAACAGTGTATTTGCTGGGAGAAAAGTGCATTACTGTGCCCTTTCACCGTTCAGCAAAGACATGTGTAGAAGCACAGCGCTAGCAGAAACGACCGTTTCTCGACGTTTTCTAACTCAGGGAACAAGTTGCACACTTTGCTGATGCATTTGGGCAACTTCGTAAGAAGCGGTTTTTTTGCCTAAAGAGACGTGCTTTAGAACGCGCTAGTTTTGCCTATTTGCGCAGAAGTACAGATTCTGAGTATGTAACTGGGTTTGATGAAATCAGCATTTCTCTTGCTTCCCTGTGCCTAGGGAAGCTCAGTTTTAGTCACAATAGCTCCCACAAGTGTCTTCTCAGCGTGGTCCCACTTCCTTACTAAAAGTGTATTTGCTGGGAGAAAAGTGCATTACTGTGCCCTTTCACCGTTCAGCAAAGACATGTGTAGAAGCACAGCGCTAGCAGAAACGACCGTTTCTCCACGATTTCTAACTCAGGGAACAAGTTGAATACTTTGCTGATGCATTTGGACAACTTCGTAAGAAGCGGGTTATTTGCCTAAAGAGACGTGCTTTAGAACGCGCTAGTTTTGCCTATTTGCGCAGTAGTACAGATTCTGAGTATGTAACTGGGTTTGATGAAATCAGCATTTCTCTTGCTACCGTGTGCGTAGGGAAGCTCAGTTTTAGTCACAGTAGCTCCTACACATGTCTCCTCAGCGTGTTCCCATTTCCTTAGAAACAGTGTATTTGCTGGGAGAAAAGTGCATTACTGTGCCCTTTCACCGTTCAGCAAAGACATGTGTAGAAGCACAGCGCTAGCAGAAACGACCGTTTCTCGACGTTTTCTAACTCAGGGAACAAATTGCACACTTCGCAGATGCATTTGAGCAACTTCGTAAGAAGCGGGTTTTTTGCCTAAAGAGACGTGCTTTAGAACGCGCTAGTTTTGCCTCTTTGCGCAGAAGTACAGATTCTGAGTATGTAACTGGGTTTGATGAAATCAGCATTTCTCTTGCTTCCCTGTGCCTAGGGAAGCTCAGTTTTAGTCACAAAAGCTCCAACAAGTGTCTTCTCAGCGTGGTCCCACTTCCTTACTATAAGTGTATTTGCTGGGAGAAAAGTGCATTACTGTGCCCTTTCACCGTTCAGCAAAGACATGTGTAGAAGCACAGCGCTAGCAGAAACGACCGTTTCTCGACGTTTTCTAACTCAGGGAACAAGTTGTACACTTCGCAGATGCATTTAGGCAACTTTGTCAGACATGAGTTTTTTGCCCAAAGAGACGTGCTTTAGAACGCACTAGGTTTGCCTATTTGCGCAGTAGTACAGATTCTGAGTATGTAACTGGGTTTGATGAAATCATCATTTCTCTAGCTTCCCTGTGCGTAGGGAAGCTCAGTTTTAGTCACAGTAGCTCCCACAAGTGTCTCCTCAGCGTGTTCCCATTTCCTTAGAAACAGTGTATTTGCTGGGAGAAAAGTGCATTACTGTGCCCTTTCACCATTCAGCAAAGACATGTGTAGAAGCACAGCGCTAGCAGAAACGACTCAGGGAACAAGTTGCACACTTCGCAGATGCATTTGAGCAACTTCGTAAGAAGCGGTTTTTTTGCCTAAAGAGACGTGCTTTAGAACGCGCTAGTTTTGCCTATTTGCGCAGTAGTACAGATTCTGAGTATGTAACTGGGTTTGATGAAATCAGCATTTCTCTCGCTACCGTGTGCGTAGGGAAGCTCAGTTTTAGTCACAGTAGCTCCTACACATGTCTCCTCAGCGTGTTCCCATTTCCTTAGAAACAGTGTATTTGCTGGGAGAAAAGTGCATTACTGTGCCCTTTCACCGTTCAGCAAAGACATGTGTAGAAGCACAGCGCTAGCAGAAACGACCGTTTCTCGACGTTTTCTAACTCAGGGAACAAATTGCACACTTCGCAGATGCATTTGAGCAACTTCGTAAGAAGCGGGTTTTTTGCCTAAAGAGACGTGCTTTAGAACGCGCTAGTTTTGCCTATTTGCGCAGAAGTACAGATTCTGAGTATGTAACTGGTTTTGATGAAATCAGCATTTCTCTTGCTTCCCTGTGCCTAGGGAAGCTCAGTTTTAGTCACAAAATCTCCCACAAGTGTCTTCTCAGCGTGGTCCCACTTCCTTACTAAAAGTGTATTTGCTGGGAGAAAAGTGCATTACTGTGCCCTTTCACCGTTCAGCAAAGACATGTGTAGAAGCACAGCGCTAACAGAAACGACCGTTTCTCCACGTTTTCTAACTCAGGGAACAAGTTGTACACTTCGCAGATGCATTTAGGCAACTTTGTCAGACATGAGTTTTTTGCCTAAAGAGACGTGCTTTAGAACGCACTAGGTTTGCCTATTTGCGCAGTAGTACAGATTCTGAGTATGTAACTGGGTTTGATGAAATCATCATTTCTCTAGCTTCCCTGTGCGTAGGGAAGCTCAGTTTTAGTCACAGTAGCTCCCACAAGTGTCTCCTCAGCGTGTTCCCATTTCCTTAGAAACAGTGTATTTGCTGGGAGAAAAGTGCATTACTGTGCCCTTTCACCGTTCAGCAAAGACATGTGTAGAAGCACAGCGCTAGCAGAAATGACCGTTTCTCGACGTTTTCTAACTCAGGGAACAAATTGCACACTTCGCAGATGCATTTGAGCAACTTCGTAAGAAGCGGGTTATTTGCCTAAAGAGACGTGCTTTAGAACGCGCTAGTTTTGCCTATTTGCGCAGAAGTACAGATTCTGAGTATGTAACTGGGTTTGATGAAATCAGCATTTCTCTTGCTTCCCTGTGCCTAGGGAAGCTCAGTTTTAGTCACAAAATCTCCCACAAGTGTCTTCTCAGCGTGGTCCCACTTCCTTACTAAAAGTGTATTTGCTGGGAGAAAAGTGCATTACTGTGCCCTTTCACCGTTCAGCAAAGACATGTGTAGAAGCACAGCGCTAACAGAAACGACCGTTTCTCCACGTTTTCTAACTCAGGGAACAAGTTGTACACTTCGCAGATGCATTTAGGCAACTTTGTCAGACATGAGTTTTTTGCCTAAAGAGACGTGCTTTAGAACGCACTAGGTTTGCCTATTTGCGCAGTAGTACAGATTCTGAGTATGTAACTGGGTTTGATGAAATCATCATTTCTCTAGCTTCCCTGTGCGTAGGGAAGCTCAGTTTTAGTCACAGTAGCTCCCACAAGTGTCTCCTCAGCGTGTTCCCATTTCCTTAGAAACAGTGTATTTGCTGGGAGAAAAGTGCATTACTGTGCCCTTTCACCGTTCAGCAAAGACATGTGTAGAAGCACAGCGCTAGCAGAAATGACCGTTTCTCGACGTTTTCTAACTCAGGGAACAAATTGCACACTTCGCAGATGCATTTGAGCAACTTCGTAAGAAGCGGGTTTTTTGCCTAAAGAGACGTGCTTTAGAACGCGCTAGTTTTGCCTATTTGCGCAGAAGTACAGATTCTGAGTATGTAACTGGGTTTGATGAAATCAGCATTTCTCTTGCTTCCCTGTGCCTAGGGAAGCTCAGTTTTAGTCACAAAATCTCCCACAAGTGTCTTCTCAGCGTGGTCCCACTTCCTTACTAAAAGTGTATTTGCTGGGAGAAAAGTGCATTACTGTGCCCTTTCACCGTTCAGCAAAGACATGTGTAGAAGCACAGCGCTAACAGAAACGACCGTTTCTCCACGTTTTCTAACTCAGGGAACAAGTTGTACACTTCGCAGATGCATTTAGGCAACTTTGTCAGACATGAGTTTTTTGCCTAAAGAGACGTGCTTTAGAACGCACTAGGTTTGCCTATTTGCGCAGTAGTACAGATTCTGAGTATGTAACTGGGTTTGATGAAATCATCATTTCTCTAGCTTCCCTGTGCGTAGGGAAGCTCAGTTTTAGTCACAGTAGCTCCCACAAGTGTCTCCTCAGCGTGTTCCCATTTCCTTAGAAACAGTGTATTTGCTGGGAGAAAAGTGCATTACTGTGCCCTTTCACCGTTCAGCAAAGACATGTGTAGAAGCACAGCGCTAGCAGAAACGACCGTTTCTCGACGTTTTCTAACTCAGGGAACAAGTTGCACACTTTGCTGATGCATTTGGGCAACTTCGTAAGAAGCGGTTTTTTTGCCTAAAGAGACGTGCTTTAGAACGCGCTAGTTTTGCCTATTTGCGCAGAAGTACAGATTCTGAGTATGTAACTGGGTTTGATGAAATCAGCATTTCTCTTGCTTCCCTGTGCCTAGGGAAGCTCAGTTTTAGTCACAATAGCTCCCACAAGTGTCTTCTCAGCGTGGTCCCACTTCCTTACTAAAAGTGTATTTGCTGGGAGAAAAGTGCATTACTGTGCCCTTTCACCGTTCAGCAAAGACATGTGTAGAAGCACAGCGCTAGCAGAAACGACCGTTTCTCCACGATTTCTAACTCAGGGAACAAGTTGAATACTTTGCTGATGCATTTGGACAACTTCGTAAGAAGCGGGTTATTTGCCTAAAGAGACGTGCTTTAGAACGCGCTAGTTTTGCCTATTTGCGCAGTAGTACAGATTCTGAGTATGTAACTGGGTTTGATGAAATCAGCATTTCTCTTGCTACCGTGTGCGTAGGGAAGCTCAGTTTTAGTCACAGTAGCTCCTACACATGTCTCCTCAGCGTGTTCCCATTTCCTTAGAAACAGTGTATTTGCTGGGAGAAAAGTGCATTACTGTGCCCTTTCACCGTTCAGCAAAGACATGTGTAGAAGCACAGCGCTAGCAGAAACGACCGTTTCTCGACGTTTTCTAACTCAGGGAACAAATTGCACACTTCGCAGATGCATTTGAGCAACTTCGTAAGAAGCGGGTTTTTTGCCTAAAGAGACGTGCTTTAGAACGCGCTAGTTTTGCCTCTTTGCGCAGAAGTACAGATTCTGAGTATGTAACTGGGTTTGATGAAATCAGCATTTCTCTTGCTTCCCTGTGCCTAGGGAAGCTCAGTTTTAGTCACAAAAGCTCCAACAAGTGTCTTCTCAGCGTGGTCCCACTTCCTTACTATAAGTGTATTTGCTGGGAGAAAAGTGCATTACTGTGCCCTTTCACCGTTCAGCAAAGACATGTGTAGAAGCACAGCGCTAGCAGAAACGACCGTTTCTCGACGTTTTCTAACTCAGGGAACAAGTTGTACACTTCGCAGATGCATTTAGGCAACTTTGTCAGACATGAGTTTTTTGCCTAAAGAGACGTGCTTTAGAACGCACTAGGTTTGCCTATTTGCGCAGTAGTACAGATTCTGAGTATGTAACTGGGTTTGATGAAATCATCATTTCTCTAGCTTCCCTGTGCGTAGGGAAGCTCAGTTTTAGTCACAGTAGCTCCCACAAGTGTCTCCTCAGCGTGTTCCCATTTCCTTAGAAACAGTGTATTTGCTGGGAGAAAAGTGCATTACTGTGCCCTTTCACCATTCAGCAAAGACATGTGTAGAAGCACAGCGCTAGCAGAAACGACTCAGGGAACAAGTTGCATACTTTGCTGATGCATTTGGGCAACTTCGTAAGAAGCGGGTTATTTGCCTAAAGAGACGTGCTTTAGAACGCGCTAGTTTTGCCTATTTGCACAGTAGTACAGATTCTGAGTATGTAACTGGGTTTGATGAAATCAGCATTTCTCTCGCTACCGTGTGCGTAGGGAAGCTCAGTTTTAGTCACAGTAGCTCCTACACATGTCTCCTCAGCGTGTTCCCATTTCCTTAGAAACAGTGTATTTGCTGGGAGAAAAGTGCATTACTGTGCCCTTTCACCGTTCAGCAAAGACATGTGTAGAAGCACAGCGCTAGCAGAAACGACCGTTTCTCGACGTTTTCTAACTCAGGGAACAAATTGCACACTTCGCAGATGAATTTGAGCAACTTCGTAAGAAGCGGGTTTTTTACCTAAAGAGACGTGCTTTAGAACGCGCTAGTTTTGCCTATTTGCGCAGAAGTACAGATTCTGAGTATGTAACTGGGTTTGATGAAATCAGCATTTCTCTTGCTTCCCTGTGCCTAGGGAAGCTCAGTTTTAGTCACAATAGCTCCCACAAGTGTCTTCTCAGCGTGGTCCCACTTCCTTACTAAAAGTGTATTTGCTGGGAGAAAAGTGCATTACTAAGCCCTTTCACCGTTCAGCAAAGACATGTGTAGAAGCACAGCGCTAACAGAAACGACCGTTTCTCCACGATTTCTAACTCAGGGAACAAGTTGCATACTTTGCTGATGCATTTGGGCAACTTCGTAAGAAGCGGGTTATTTGCCTAAAGAGACGTGCTTTAGAACGCGCTAGTTTTGCCTATTTGCGCAGTAGTACAGATTCTGAGTATGTAACTGGGTTTGATGAAATCAGCATTTCTCTTGCTACCGTGTGCGTAGGGAAGCTCAGTTTTAGTCACAGTAGCTCCTACACATGTCTCCTCAGCGTGTTCCGATTTCCTTAGAAACAGTGTATTTGCTGGGAGAAAAGTGCATTACTGTGCCCTTTCACCGTTCAGCAAAGACATGTGTAGAAGCACAGCGCTAGCAGAAACGACCGTTTCTCGACGTTTTCTAATTCAGGGAACAAATTGCACACTTCGCAGATGCATTTGAGCAACTTCGTAAGAAGCGGGTTTTTTGCCTAAAGAGACGTGCTTTAGAACGCGCTAGTTTTGCCTATTTGCGCAGAAGTACAGATTCTGAGTATGTAACTGGGTTTGATGAAATCAGCATTTCTCTTGCTTCCCTGTGCCTAGGGAAGCTCAGTTTTAGTCACAATAGCTCCCACAAGTGTCTTTCAGCGTGTTCCCATTTCCTTAGAAACAGTGTATTTGCTGGGAGAAAAGTGCATTACTGTGCCCTTTCACCGTTCAGCAAAGACATGTGTAGAAGCACAGCGCTAGCAGAAACGACCGTTTCTCCACGTTTTCTAACTCAGGGAACAAGTTGTACACTTCGCAGATGCATTTAGGCAACTTTGTCAGACATGAGTTTTTTGCCTAAAGAGACGTGCTTTAGAACGCACTAGGTTTGCCTATTTGCGCAGTAGTACAGATTCTGAGTATGTAACTGGGTTTGATGAAATCATCATTTCTCTAGCTTCCCTGTGCGTAGGGAAGCTCAGTTTTAGTCACAGTAGCTCCCACAAGTGTCTCCTCAGCGTGTTCCCATTTCCTTAGAAACAGTGTATTTGCTGGGAGAAAAGTGCATTACTGTGCCCTTTCACCGTTCAGCAAAGACATGTGTAGAAGCACAGCGCTAGCAGAAACGACCGTTTCTCGACGTTTTCTAACTCAGGGAACAAGTTGCACACTTCGCAGATGCATTTGAGCAACTTCGTAAGAAGCGGGTTTTTTGCCTAAAGAGACGTGCTTTAGAACGCGCTAGTTTTGCCTATTTGCGCAGAAGTACAGATTCTGAGTATGTAACTGGGTTTGATGAAATCAGCATTTCTCTTGCTTCCCTGTGCCTAGGGAAGCTCAGTTTTAGTCACAAAATCTCCCACAAGTGTCTTCTCAGCGTGGTCCCACTTCCTTACTAAAAGTGTATTTGCTGGGAGAAAAGTGCATTACTGTGCCCTTTCACCGTTCAGCAAAGACATGTGTAGAAGCACAGCGCTAGCAGAAACGACCGTTTCTCGACGTTTTCTAACTTAGGGAACAAGTTGCACACTTTGCTGATGCATTTGGGCAACTTCGTAAGAAGCGGGTTATTTGCCTAAAGAGACGTGCTTTAGAACGCGCTAGTTTTGCCTATTTGCGCAGAAGTACAGATTCTGAGTATGTAACTGGGTTTGATGAAATCAGCATTTCTCTTGCTTCCCTGTGCCTAGGGAAGCTCAGTTTTAGTCACAGTAGCTCCTACACATGTCTTCTCAGCGTGTTCCCATTTCCTTAGAAACAGTGTATTTGCTGGGAGAAAAGTGCATTACTGTGCCCTTTCACCGTTCAGCAAAGACATGTGTAGAAGCACAGCGCTAGCAGAAACGACCGTTTCTCGACGTTTTCTAACTCAGGGAACAAGTTGCACACTTTGCTGATGCATTTGGGCAACTTCGTAAGAAGCGGTTTTTTTGCCTAAAGAGACGTGCTTTAGAACGCGCTAGTTTTGCCTATTTGCGCAGAAGTACAGATTCTGAGTATGTAACTGGGTTTGATGAAATCAGCATTTCTCTTGCTTCCCTGTGCCTAGGGAAGCTCAGTTTTAGTCACAATAGCTCCCACAAGTGTCTTCTCAGCGTGGTCCCACTTCCTTTCTAAAAGTGTATTTGCTGGGAGAAAAGTGCATTACTGTGCCCTTTCACCGTTCAGCAAAGACATGTGTAGAAGCACAGCGCTAGCAGAAACGACCGTTTCTCCACGATTTCTAACTCAGGGAACAAGTTGAATACTTTGCTGATGCATTTGGACAACTTCGTAAGAAGCGGGTTATTTGCCTAAAGAGACGTGCTTTAGAACGCGCTAGTTTTGCCTATTTGCGCAGTAGTACAGATTCTGAGTATGTAACTGGGTTTGATGAAATCAGCATTTCTCTTGCTTCCCTGTGCCTAGGGAAGCTCAGTATGAGTCACAGTAGCTCCCACAAGTGTCTCCTCAGCCTGTTCCCATTTCCTGAGAAACAGTTTATTTGCTGGGAGAAAAGTGCATTACTGTGCCCTTTCACCGTTCAGCAAAGACATATGTAGAAGCACAGCGCTAGCAGAAACGACCGTTTCTCCACGTTTTCTAACTCAGGGAACAAGTTGCACACTTCGCAGATGCATTTGGGCAACTTCGTAAGAAGCGGGTTATTTGCCTAAAGAGACGTGCTTTAGAACGCGCTAGTTTTGCCTATTTGCGCAGAAGTACAGATTCTGAGTATGTAACTGGGTTTGATGAAATCAGCATTTCTCTTGCTTCCCGGTGCCTAGGGAAGCTCAGTTTTAGTCACAAAAGCTCACACAAGTGTCTTCTCAGCGTGGTGCCACTTCCTTACTAAAAGTGTATTTGCTGGGAAAAAAGTGCATTACTGTGCCCTTTCACCGTTCAGCAAAGACATGTGTAGAAGCACAGCGCTAGCTGAAACGACCGTTTCTCCACGTTTTCTAACTCAGGGAACAAGTTGCATACTTTGCTGATGCATTTGGGCAACTTCGTAAGAAGCGGGTTATTTGCCTAAAGAGACGTGCTTTAGAACGCGCTAGTTTTGCCTATTTGCGCAGTAGTACAGATTCTGAGTATGTAACTGGGTTTGATGAAATCAGCATTTCTCTTGCTTCCCGGTGCCTAGGGAAGCTCAGTTTTAGTCACAGTAGCTCCTACACATGTCTCCTCAGCGTGTTCCCATTTCCTTAGAAACAGTGTTTTTGCTGGGAGAAAAGTGCATTACTGTGCCCTTTCACCGTTCAGCAAAGACATGTGTAGAAGCACAGCGCTAGCAGAAATGACCGTTTCTCGACGTTTTCTAACTCAGGGAACAAATTGCACACTTCGCAGATGCATTTGAGCAACTTCGTAAGAAGCGGGTTTTTTGCCTAAAGAGACGTGCTTTAGAACACGCTAGTTTTGCCTATTTGCGCAGAAGTACAGATTCTGAGTATGTAACTGGGTTTGATGAAATCAGCATTTCTCTTGCTTCCCTGTGCCTAGGGAAGCTCAGTTTTAGTTACAAAATCTCCCACAAGTGTCTTCTCAGCGTGGTCCCACTTCCTTACTAAAAGTGTATTTGCTGGGAGAAAAGTGCATTACTGTGCCCTTTCACCGTTCAGCAAGACATGTGTAGAAGCACAGCGCTAGCAGAAACGACCGTTTCTCGACGTTTTCTAACTCAGGGAACAAGTTGTACACTTCGCAGATGCATTTAGGCAACTTTGTCAGACATGAGTTTTTTGCCTAAAGAGACGTGCTTTAGAACGCACAAGGTTTGCCTATTTGCGCAGTAGTATAGATTCTGAGTATGTAACTGGGTTTGATGAAATCATCATTTCTCTAGCTTCCCTGTGCGTAGGGAAGCTCAGTTTTAGTCACAGTAGCTCCCACAAGTGTCTCCTCAGCGTGTTCCCATTTCCTTAGAAACAGTGTATTTGCTGGGAGAAAAGTGCATTACTGTGCCCTTTCACCGTTCAGCAAAGACATGTGTAGAAGCACAGCGCTAGCAGAAACGACCGTTTCTCGACGTTTTCTAACTCAGGGAACAAATTGCACACTTCGCAGATGAATTTGAGCAACTTCGTAAGAAGCGGGTTTTTTACCTAAAGAGACGTGCTTTAGAACGCGCTAGTTTTGCCTATTTGCGCAGAAGTACAGATTCTGAGTATGTAACTGGGTTTGATGAAATCAGCATTTCTCTTGCTTCCCTGTGCCTAGGGAAGCTCAGTTTTAGTCACAATAGCTCCCACAAGTGTCTTCTCAGCGTGGTCCCACTTCCTTCCTAAAAGTGTATTTGCTGGGAGAAAAGTGCATTACTAAGCCCTTTCACCGTTCAGCAAAGACATGTGTAGAAGCACAGCGCTAACAGAAACGACCGTTTCTCCACGATTTCTAACTCAGGGAACAAGTTGCATACTTTGCTGATGCATTTGGGCAACTTCGTAAGAAGCGGGTTATTTGCCTAAAGAGACGTGCTTTAGAACGCGCTAGTTTTGCCTATTTGCGCAGTAGTACAGATTCTGAGTATGTAACTGGGTTTGATGAAATCAGCATTTCTCTTGCTACCGTGTGCGTAGGGAAGCTCAGTTTTAGTCACAGTAGCTCCTACACATGTCTCCTCAGCGTGTTCCGATTTCCTTAGAAACAGTGTATTTGCTGGGAGAAAAGTGCATTACTGTGCCCTTTCACCGTTCAGCAAAGACATGTGTAGAAGCACAGCGCTAGCAGAAACGACCGTTTCTCAACGTTTTCTAATTCAGGGAACAAATTGCACACTTCGCAGATGCATTTGAGCAACTTCGTAAGAAGCGGGTTTTTTGCCTAAAGAGACGTGCTTTAGAACGCGCTAGTTTTGCCTATTTGCGCAGAAGTACAGATTCTGAGTATGTAACTGGGTTTGATGAAATCAGCATTTCTCTTGCTTCCCTGTGCCTAGGGAAGCTCAGTTTTAGTCACAATAGCTCCCACAAGTGTCTTCTCAGCGTGTTCCCATTTCCTTAGAAACAGTGTATTTGCTGGGAGAAAAGTGCATTACTGTGCCCTTTCACCGTTCAGCAAAGACATGTGTAGAAGCACAGCGCTAGCAGAAACGACCGTTTCTCCACGTTTTCTAACTCAGGGAACAAGTTGTACACTTCGCAGATGCATTTAGGCAACTTTGTCAGACATGAGTTTTTTGCCTAAAGAGACGTGCTTTAGAACGCACTAGGTTTGCCTATTTGCGCAGTAGTACAGATTCTGAGTATGTAACTGGGTTTGATGAAATCATCATTTCTCTAGCTTCCCTGTGCGTAGGGAAGCTCAGTTTTAGTCACAGTAGCTCCCACAAGTGTCTCCTCAGCGTGTTCCCATTTCCTTAGAAACAGTGTATTTGCTGGGAGAAAAGTGCATTACTGTGCCCTTTCACCGTTCAGCAAAGACATGTGTAGAAGCACAGCGCTAGCAGAAACGACCGTTTCTCGACGTTTTCTAACTCAGGGAACAAGTTGCACACTTCGCAGATGCATTTGAGCAACTTCGTAAGAAGCGGGTTTTTTGCCTAAAGAGACGTGCTTTAGAACGCGCTAGTTTTGCCTATTTGCGCAGAAGTACAGATTCTGAGTATGTAACTGGGTTTGATGAAATCAGCATTTCTCTTGCTTCCCGGTGCCTAGGGAAGCTCAGTTTTAGTCACAGTAGCTCCTACACATGTCTCCTCAGCGTGTTCCCATTTCCTTAGAAACAGTGTATTTGCTGGGAGAAAAGTGCATTACTGTGCCCTTTCACCGTTCAGCAAAGACATGTGTAGAAGCACAGCGCTAGCAGAAACGACCGTTTCTCGACGTTTTCTAACTCAGGGAACTAGTTGCACACTTCGCAGATGCATTTGAGCAACTTCGTAAGAAGCGGGTTTTTTGCCTAAAGAGACGTGCTTTAGAACGCGCTAGTTTTGCCTATTTGCGCAGAAGTACAGATTCTGAGTATGTAACTGGGTTTGATGAAATCAGCATTTCTCTTGCTTCCCTGTGCCTAGGGAAGCTCAGTTTGAGTCACAGTAGCTCCCACAAGTGTCTCCTCAGCCTGTTCCCATTTCCTGAGAAACAGTTTATTTGCTGGGAGAAAAGTGCATTACTGTGCCCTTTCACCGTTCAGCAAAGACATGTGTAGAAGCACAGCGCTAGCAGAAACGACCGTTTCTCGACGTTTTCTAACTCAGGGAACAAGTTGCACACTTTGCTGATGCATTTGGGCAACTTCGTAAGAAGCGGGTTATTTGCCTAAAGAGACGTGCTTTAGAATGCGCTAGTTTTGCCTATTTGCGCAGAAGTACAGATTCTGAGTATGTAACTGGGTTTGATGAAATCAGCATTTCTCTTGCTACCGTGTGCGTAGGGAAGCTCAGTTTTAGTCACAGTAGCTCCTACACATGTCTCCTCAGCGTGTTCCCATTTCCTTAGAAACAGTGTATTTGCTGGGAGAAAAGTGCATTACTGTGCCCTTTCACCGTTCAGCAAAGACATGTGTAGAAGCACAGCGCTAGCAGAAACGACCGTTTCTCGACGTTTTCTAACTCAGGGAACAAGTTGCACACTTCGCAGATGCATTTGAGCAACTTCGTAAGAAGCGGTTTTTTTTGCCTAAAGAGACGTGCTTTAGAACGCGCTAGTTTTGCCTATTTGCACAGAAGTACAGATTCTGAGTATGTAACTGGGTTTGATGAAATCAGCATTTCTCTTGCTTCCCTGTGCCTAGGGAAGCTCAGATTTAGTCACAAAAGCTCCCACAAGTGTCTTCTCAGCGTGGTCCCACTTCCTTACTAAAAGTGTATTTGCTGGGAGAAAAGTGCATTACTGTGCCCTTTCACCGTTCAGCAAAGACATGTGTAGAAGCACAGCGCTAGCAGAAACGACCGTTTCTCCACGTTTTCTAACTCAGGGAACAAGTTGTACACTTTGCTGATGCATTTGGGCAACTTCGTAAGAAGCGGGTTATTTGCCTAAAGAGACGTGCTTTAGAACGCGCTAGTTTTGCCTATTTGCGCAGTAGTACAGATTCTGAGTATGTAACTGGGTTTGATGAAATCAGCATTTCTCTTGCTTCCCTGTGCCTAGGGAAGCTCAGTTTTAGTCACAATAGCTCCCACAAGTGTCTTCTCAGCGTGTTCCCATTTCCTTAGAAACAGTGTATTTGCTGGGAGAAAAGTGCATTACTGTGCCCTTTCACCGTTCAGCAAAGACATGTGTAGAAGCACAGCGCTAGCAGAAACGACCGTTTCTCGACGTTTTCTAACTCAGGGAACAAGTTGCACACTTTGCTGATGCATTTGGGCAACTTCGTAAGAAGCGGTTTTTTTGCCTAAAGAGACGTGCTTTAGAACGCGCTAGTTTTGCCTATTTGCGCAGAAGTACAGATTCTGAGTATGTAACTGGGTTTGATGAAATCAGCATTTCTCTTGCTTCCCTGTGCCTAGGGAAGCTCAGTTTTAGTCACAATAGCTCCCACAAGTGTCTTCTCAGCGTGGTCCCACTTCCTTACTAAAAGTGTATTTGCTGGGAGAAAAGTGCATTACTGTGCCCTTTCACCGTTCAGCAAAGACATGTGTAGAAGCACAGCGCTAGCTGAAACGACCGTTTCTCCACGTTTTCTAACTCAGGGAACAAGTTGCATACTTTGCTGATGCATTTGGGCAACTTCGTAAGAAGCGGGTTATTTGCCTAAAGAGACGTGCTTTAGAACGCGCTAGTTTTGCCTATTTGCGCAGTAGTACAGATTCTGAGTATGTAACTGGGTTTGATGAAATCAGCATTTCTCTTGCTACCGTGTGCGTAGGGAAGCTCAGTTTTAGTCACAGTAGCTCCTACACATGTCTCCTAAGCGTGTTCCCATTTCCTTAGAAACAGTGTATTTGCTGGGAGAAAAGTGCATTACTGTGCCCTTTCACCGTTCAGCAAAGACATGTGTAGAAGCACAGCGCTAGCAGAAACGACCGTTTCTCGACGTTTTCTAACTCAGGGAACAAGTTGCACACTTTGCTGATGCATTTGGGCAACTTCGTAAGAAGCGGTTTTTTTGCCTAAAGAGACGTGCTTTAGAACGCGCTAGTTTTGCCTATTTGCGCAGAAGTACAGATTCTGAGTATGTAACTGGGTTTGATGAAATCAGCATTTCTCTTGCTTCCCTGTGCCTAGGGAAGCTCAGTTTTAGTCACAATAGCTCCCACAAGTGTCTTCTCAGCGTGGTCCCACTTCCTTACTAAAAGTGTATTTGCTGGAAAAAAAGTGCATTACTGTGCCCTTTCACCGTTCAGCAAAGACATGTGTAGAAGCACAGCGCTAGCAGAAACGACCGTTTCTCCACGTTTTCTAACTCAGGGAACAAGTTGCATACTTTGCTGATGCATTTGGGCAACTTCGTAAGAAGCGGGTTATTTGCCTAAAGAGACGTGCTTTAGAACGCGCTAGTTTTGCCTATTTGCGCAGTAGTACAGATTCTGAGTATGTAACTGGGTTTGATGAAATCAGCATTTCTCTTGCTACCGTGTGCGTAGGGAAGCTCAGTTTTAGTCAGAGTAGCTCCTACACATGTCTCCTCAGCGTGTTCCCATTTCCTTAGAAACAGTGTATTTGCTGGGAGAAAAGTGCATTACTGTGCCCTTTCACCGTTCAGCAAAGACATGTGTAGATGCAAAGCGCTAGCAGAAATGACCGTTTCTCGACGTTTTCTAACTCAGGGAACAAGTTGCACACTTCGCAGATGCATTTGAGCAACTTCGTAAGAAGCGGTTTTTTTTGCCTAAAGAGACGTGCTTTAGAACGCGCTAGTTTTGCCTATTTGCGCAGAAGTACAGATTCTGAGTATGTAACTGGGTTTGATGAAATCAGCATTTCTCTTGCTTCCCTGTGCCTAGGGAAGCTCAGATTTAGTCACAAAAGCTCCCACAAGTGTCTTCTCAGCGTGGTCCCACTTCCTTACTAAAAGTGTATTTGCTGGGAGAAAAGTGCATTACTGTGCCCTTTCACCGTTCAGCAAAGACATGTGTAGAATCACAGCGCTAGCAGAAACGACCGTTTCTCCACGTTTTCTAACTCAGGGAACAAGTTGCACACTTTGCTGATGCATTTGGGCAACTTCGTAAGAAGCGGGTTATTTGCCTAAAGAGACGTGCTTTAGAACGCGCTAGTTTTGCCTATTTGCGCAGTAGTACAGATTCTGAGTATGTAACTGGGTTTGATGAAATCAGCATTTCTCTTGCTTCCCTGTGCCTAGGGAAGCTCAGTTTTAGTCACAATAGCTCCCACAAGTGTCTTCTCAGCGTGGTCCCACTTCCTTACTAAAAGTGTATTTGCTGGGAGAAAAGTGCATTACTGTGCCCTTTCACCGTTCAGCAAAGACATGTGTAGAAGCACAGCGCTAGCTGAAACGACCGTTTCTCCACGTTTTCTAACTCAGGGAACAAGTTGCATACTTTGCTGATGCATTTGGGCAACTTCGTAAGAAGCGGGTTATTTGCCTAAAGAGACGTGCTTTAGAACGCGCTAGTTTTGCCTATTTGCGCAGTAGTACAGATTCTGAGTATGTAACTGGGTTTGATGAAATCAGCATTTCTCTTGCTACCGTGTGCGTAGGGAAGCTCAGTTTTAGTCACAGTAGCTCCTACACATGTCTCCTAAGCGTGTTCCCATTTCCTTAGAAACAGTGTATTTGCTGGGAGAAAAGTGCATTACTGTGCCCTTTCACCGTTCAGCAAAGACATGTGTAGAAGCACAGCGCTAGCAGAAACGACCGTTTCTCCACGTTTTCTAACTCAGGGAACAAGTTGCACACTTTGCTGATGCATTTGGGCAACTTCGTAAGAAGCGGTTTTTTTGCCTAAAGAGACGTGCTTTAGAACACGCTAGTTTTGGCTATTTGCGCAGAAGTACAGATTCTGAGTATGTAACTGGGTTTGATGAAATCAGCATTTCTCTTGCTTCCCTGTGCCTAGGGAAGCTCAGTTTTAGTAACAATAGCTCCAACAAGTGTCTTCTCAGCGTGGTCCCACTTCCTTACTAAAAGTGTATTTGCTGGGAGAAAAGTGCATTACTGTGCCCTTTCACCGTTCAGCAAAGACATGTGTAGAAGCACAGGGCTAGCTGAAACGACCGTTTCTCCACGATTTCTAACTCAGGGAACAAGTTGAATACTTTGCTGATGCATTTGGACAACTTCGTAAGAAGCGGGTTATTTGCCTAAAGAGACGTGCTTTAGAACGCGCTAGTTTTGCCTATTTGCGCAGTAGTACAGATTCTGAGTATGTAACTGGGTTTGATGAAATCAGCATTTCTCTTGCTACCGTGTGCGTAGGGAAGCTCAGTTTTAGTCACAGTAGCTCCTACACATGTCTCCTCAGCGTGTTCCCATTTCCTTAGAAACAGTGTATTTGCTGGGAGAAAAGTGCATTACTGTGCCCTTTCACCGTTCAGCAAAGACATGTGTAGAAGCACAGCGCTAGCAGAAACGACCGTTTCTCGACGTTTTCTAACTCAGGGAACTAGTTGCACACTTCGCAGATGCATTTGAGCAACTTCGTAAGAAGCGGGTTTTTTGCCTAAAGAGACGTGCTTTAGAACGCGCTAGTTTTGCCTATTTGCGCAGAAGTACAGATTCTGAGTATGTAACTGGGTTTGATGAAATCAGCATTTCTCTTGCTTCCCTGTGCCTAGGGAAGCTCAGTTTGAGTCACAGTAGCTCCCACAAGTGTCTCCTCAGCCTGTTCCCATTTCCTGAGAAACAGTTTATTTGCTGGGAGAAAAGTGCATTACTGTGCCCTTTCACCGTTCAGCAAAGACATATGTAGAAGCACAGCGCTAGCAGAAACGACCGTTTCTCCACGTTTTCTAACTCAGGGAACAAGTTGCACACTTCGCAGATGCATTTGGGCAACTTCGTAAGAAGCGGGTTATTTGCCTAAAGAGACGTGCTTTAGAACGCGCTAGTTTTGCCTATTTGCGCAGAAGTACAGATTCTGAGTATGTAACTGGGTTTGATGAAATCAGCATTTCTCTTGCTTCCCGGTGCCTAGGGAAGCTCAGTTTTAGTCACAAAAGCTCCCACAAGTGTCTTCTCAGCGTGGTGCCACTTCCTTACTAAAAGTGTATTTGCTGGGAAAAAAGTGCATTACTGTGCCCTTTCACCGTTCAGCAAAGACATGTGTAGAAGCACAGCGCTAGCAGAAACGACCGTTTCTCCACGTTTTCTAACTCAGGGAACAAGTTGCATACTTTGCTGATGCATTTGGGCAACTTCGTAAGAAGCGGGTTATTTGCCTAAAGAGATGTGCTTTAGAACGCGCTAGTTTTGCCTATTTGCGCAGTAGTACAGATTCTGAGTATGTAACTGGGTTTGATGAAATCAGCATTTCTCTTGCTACAGTGTGCGTAGGGAAGCTCAGTTTTAGTCACAGTAGCTCCTACACATGTCTCCTCAGCGTGTTCCCATTTCCTTAGAAACAGTGTATTTGCTGGGAGAAAAGTGCATTACTGTGCCCTTTCACCGTTCAGCAAAGACATGTGTAGAAGCACAGCGCTAGCAGAAATGACCGTTTCTCGACGTTTTCTAACTCAGGGAACAAGTTGCACACTTCGCAGATGCATTTGAGCAACTTCGTAAGAAGCGGGTTTTTTGCCTAAAGAGACGTGCTTTAGAACGCGCTAGTTTTGCCTATTTGCGCAGAAGTACAGATTCTGAGTATGTAACTGGGTTTGATGAAATCAGCATTTCTCTTGCTTCCCTGTGCCTAGGGAAGCTCAGTTTTAGTCACAAAAGCTCCCACAAGTGTCTTCTCAGCGTGGTCCCACTTCCTTACTAAAAGTGTATTTGCTGGGAGAAAAGTGCATTACTGTGCCCTTTCACCGTTCAGCAAAGACATGTGTAGAAGCACAGCGCTAGCAGAAACGACCGTTTCTCCACGTTTTCTAACTCAGGGAACAAGTTGTACACTTCGCAGATGCATTTAGGCAACTTTGTCAGACATGAGTTTTTTGCCTAAAGAGACGTGCTTTAGAACGCACTAGGTTTGCCTATTTGCGCAGTAGTACAGATTCTGAGTATGTAACTGGGTTTGATGAAATCATCATTTCTCTAGCTTCCCTGTGCGTAGGGAAGCTCAGTTTTAGTCACAGTAGCTCCCACAAGTGTCTCCTCAGCGTGTTCCCATTTCCTTAGAAACAGTGTATTTGCTGGGAGAAAAGTGCATTACTGTGCCCTTTCACCGTTCAGCAAAGACGTGTAGAAGCACAGCGCTAGCAGAAACGACCGTTTCTCGACGTTTTCTAACTCAGGGAACAAGTTGCACACTTCGCAGATGCATTTGAGCAACTTCGTAAGAAGCGGTTTTTTTGCCTAAAGAGACGTGCTTTAGAATGCGCTAGTTTTGCCTATTTGGGCAGAAGTACAGATTCTGAGTATGTAACTGGGTTTGATGAAATCAGCATTTCTCTTGCTTCCCTGTGCCTAGGGAAGCTCAGTTTTAGTCACAATAGCTCCCACAAGTGTCTTCTCAGCGTGTTCCCATTTCCTTAGAAACTGTGTATTTGCTGGGAGAAAAGTGCATTACTGTGCCCTTTCACCGTTCAGCAAAGACATGTGTAGAAGCACAGCGCTAGCAGAAACGACCGTTTCTCGACGTTTTCTAACTCAGGGAACAAGTTGCACACTTTGCTGATGCATTTGGGCAACTTCGTAAGAAGCGGGTTATTTGCCTAAAGAGACGTGCTTTAGAACGCGCTAGTTTTGCCTATTTACGCAGAAGTACAGATTCTGAGTATGTAACTGGGTTTGATGAAATCAGCATTTCTCTTGCTTTCCTGTGCCTAGAGAAGCTCAGTTTTAGGCACAATAGCTCCCACAAGTGTCTTCTCAGCGTGGTCCCACTTCCTTACTAAAAGTGTATTTGCTGGGAGAAAAGTGCATTACTGTGCCCTTTCACCGTTCATCAAAGACATGTGTAGAAGCACAGCGCTAGCAGAAACGACCGTTTCTCCACGTTTTCTAACTCAGGGAACAAGTTGCATACTTTGCTGATGCATTTGGGCAACTTCGTAAGAAGCGGGTTATTTGCCTAAAGAGACGTGCTTTAGAACGCGCTAGTTTTGCCTATTTGCGCAGTAGTACAGATTCTGAGTATGTAACTGGGTTTGATGAAATCAGCATTTCTATTGCTACCGTGTGCGTAGGGAAGCTCAGTTTTAGTCACAGTAGCTCCTACACATGTGTCCTCAGCGTGTTCCCATTTCCTTAGAAACAGTGTATTTGCTGGGAGAAAAGTGCATTACTGTGCCCTTTCACCGTTCAGCAAAGACATGTGTAGAAGCACAGCGCTAGCAGAAACGACCGTTTCTCGACGTTTTCTAACTCAGGGAACAAGTTGCACACTTTGCTGATGCATTTGGGCAACTTCGTAAGAAGCGGTTTTTTTGCCTAAAGAGACGTGCTTTAGAACGCGCTAGTTTTGCCTATTTGCGCAGAAGTACAGATTCTGAGTATGTAACTGGGTTTGATGAAATCAGCATTTCTCTTGCTTCCCTGTGCCTAGGGAAGCTCAGTTTTAGTCACAATAGCTCCCACAAGTGTCTTCTCAGCGTGGTCCCACTTCCTTACTAAAAGTGTATTTGCTGGGAGAAAAGTGCATTACTGTGCCCTTTCACCGTTCAGCAAAGACATGTGTAGAAGCACAGCGCTAGCAGAAACGACCGTTTCTCCACGATTTCTAACTCAGGGAACAAGTTGAATACTTTGCTGATGCATTTGGACAACTTCGTAAGAAGCGGGTTATTTGCCTAAAGAGACGTGCTTTAGAACGCGCTAGTTTTGCCTATTTGCGCAGTAGTACAGATTCTGAGTATGTAACTGGGTTTGATGAAATCAGCATTTCTCTTGCTACCGTGTGCGTAGGGAAGCTCAGTTTTAGTCACAGTAGCTCCTACACATGTCTCCTCAGCGTGTTCCCATTTCCTTAGAAACAGTGTATTTGCTGGGAGAAAAGTGCATTACTGTGCCCTTTCACCGTTCAGCAAAGACATGTGTAGAAGCACAGCGCTAGCAGAAACGACCGTTTCTCGACGTTTTCTAACTCAGGGAACTAGTTGCACACTTCGCAGATGCATTTGAGCAACTTCGTAAGAAGCGGGTTTTTTGCCTAAAGAGACGTGCTTTAGAACGCGCTAGTTTTGCCTATTTGCGCAGAAGTACAGATTCTGAGTATGTAACTTGGTTTGATGAAAACAGCATTTCTCTTGCTTCCCTGTGCCTAGGGAAGCTCAGTTTGAGTCACAGTAGCTCCCACAAGTGTCTCCTCAGCCTGTTCCCATTTCCTGAGAAACAGTTTATTTGCTGGGAGAAAAGTGCATTACTGTGCCCTTTCACCGTTCAGCAAAGACATATGTAGAAGCACAGCGCTAGCAGAAACGACCGTTTCTCCACGTTTTCTAACTCAGGGAACAAGTTGCACACTTCGCAGATGCATTTGGGCAACTTCGTAAGAAGCGGGTTATTTGCCTAAAGAGACGTGCTTTAGAACGCGCTAGTTTTGCCTATTTGCGCAGTAGTACAGATTCTGAGTATGTAACTGGGTTTGATGAAATCAGCATTTCTCTTGCTACCGTGTGCGTAGGGAAGCTCAGTTTTAGTCACAGTAGCTCCTACACATGTCTCCTCAGCGTGTTCCCATTTCCTTAGAAACAGTGTATTTGCTGGGAGAAAAGTGCATTACTGTGCCCTTTCACCGTTCAGCAAAGACATGTGTAGAAGCACAGCGCTAGCAGAAACGACCGTTTCTCGACGTTTTCTAACTCAGGGAACAAGTTGCACACTTTGCTGATGCATTTGGGCAACTTCGTAAGAAGCAGTTTTTTTGCCTAAAGAGACGTGCTTTAGAACGCGCTAGTTTTGCCTATTTGCGCAGAAGTACAGATTCTGAGTATGTAACTGGGTTTGATGAAATCAGCATTTCTCTTGCTTCCCTGTGCCTAGGGAAGCTCAGTTTTAGTCACAATAGCTCCCACAAGTGTCTTCTCAGCGTGGTCCCACTTCCTTACTAAAAGTGTATTTGCTGGGAGAAAAGTGCATTACTGTGCCCTTTCACCGTTCAGCAAAGACATGTGTAGAAGCACAGCGCTAGCAGAAACGACCGTTTCTCCACGATTTCTAACTCAGGGAACAAGTTGAATACTTTGCTGATGCATTTGGACAACTTCGTAAGAAGCGGGTTATTTGCCTAAAGAGACGTGCTTTAGAACGCGCTAGTTTTGCCTATTTGCGCAGTAGTACAGATTCTGAGTATGTAACTGGGTTTGATGAAATCAGCATTTCTCTTGCTACCGTGTGCGTAGGGAAGCTCAGTTTTAGTCACAGTAGCTCCTACACATGTCTCCTCAGCGTGTTCCCATTTCCTTAGAAACAGTGTATTTGCTGGGAGAAAAGTGCATTACTGTGCCCTTTCACCATTCAGCAAAGACATGTGTAGAAGCACAGCGCTAGCAGAAACGACCGTTTCTCGATGTTTTCTAACTCAGGGAACTAGTTGCACACTTCGCAGATGCATTTGAGCAACTTCGTAAGAAGCGGTTTTTTTGCCTAAAGAGACGTGCTTTAGAACGCGCTAGTTTTGCCTATTTGCGCAGAAGTACAGATTCTGAGTATGTAACTGGGTTTGATGAAATCAGCATTTCTCTTGCTTCCCTGTGCCTAGGGAAGCTCAGTTTTAGTCACAATAGCTCCCACAAGTGTCTTCTCAGCGTGTTCCCATTTCCTTAGAAACAGTGTATTTGCTGGGAGAAAAGTGCATTACTGTGCCCTTTCACCGTTCAGCAAAGACATGTGTAGAAGCACAGCGCTAGCAGAAACGACCGTTTCTCGACGTTTTCTAACTCAGGGAACAAGTTGCACACTTTGCTGATGCATTTGGGCAACTTCGTAAGAAGCGGGTTATTTGCCTAAAGAGACGTGCTTTAGAACGCGCTAGTTTTGCCTATTTGCGCAGAAGTACAGATTCTGAGTATGTAACTGGGTTTGATGAAATCAGCATTTCTCTTGCTTTCCTGTGCCTAGGGAAGCTCAGTTTTAGTCACAATAGCTCCCACAAGTGTCTTCTCAGCGTGGTCCCACTTCCTTACTAAAAGTGTATTTGCTGGGAGAAAAGTGCATTACTGTGCCCTTTCACCGTTCAGCAAAGACATGTGTAGAAGCACAGCGCTAGCAGAAACGACCGTTTCTCCACGTTTTCTAACTCAGGGAACAAGTTGCATACTTTGCTGATGCATTTGGGCAACTTCGTAAGAAGCGGGTTATTTGCCTAAAGAGACGTGCTTTAGAACGCGCTAGTTTTGCCTATTTGCGCAGTAGTACAGATTCTGAGTATGTAACTGGGTTTGATGAAATCAGCATTTCTCTTGCTACCGTGTGCGTAGGGAAGCTCAGTTTTACTCACAGTAGCTCCTACACATGTCTCCTCAGCGTGTTCCCATTTCCTTAGAAACAGTGTATTTGCTGGGAGAAAAGTGCATTACTGTGCCCTTTCACCGTTCAGCAAAGACATATGTAGAAGCACAGCGCTAGCAGAAACGACCGTTTCTCCACGTTTTCTAACTCAGGGAACAAGTTGCACACTTCGCAGATGCATTTGGGCAACTTCGTAAGAAGCGGGTTATTTGCCTAAAGAGACGTGCTTTCGAACGCGCTAGTTTTGCCTATTTGCGCAGTAGTACAGATTCTGAGTATGTAACTGGGTTTGATGAAATCAGCATTTCTCTTGCTACCGTGTGCGTAGGGAAGCTCAGTTTTAGTCACAGTAGCTCCTACACATGTCTCCTCAGCGTGTTCCCATTTCCTTAGAAACAGTGTATTTGCTGGGAGAAAAGTGCATTACTGTGCCCTTTCACCGTTCAGCAAAGACATGTGTAGAAGCACAGCGCTAGCAGAAACGACCGTTTCTCGACGTTTTCTAACTCAGGGAACAAGTTGCACACTTTGCTGATGCATTTGGGCAACTTCGTAAGAAGCGGTTTTTTTGCCTAAAGAGACGTGCTTTAGAACGCGCTAGTTTTGCCTATTTGCGCAGAAGTACAGATTCTGAGTATGTAACTGGGTTTGATAAAATCAGCATTTCTCTTGCTTCCCTGTGCCTAGGGAAGCTCAGTTTTAGTCACAATAGCTCCCACAAGTGTCTTCTCAGCGTGGTCCCACTTCCTTACTAAAAGTGTATTTGCTGGGAGAAAAGTGCATTACTGTGCCCTTTCACCGTTCAGCAAAGACATGTGTAGAAGCACAGCGCTAGCAGAAACGACCGTTTCTCCACGATTTCTAACTCAGGGAACAAGTTGAATACTTTGCTGATGCATTTGGACAACTTCGTAAGAAGCGGGTTATTTGCCTAAAGAGACGTGCTTTAGAACGCGCTAGTTTTGCCTATTTGCGCAGTAGTACAGATTCTGAGTATGTAACTGGGTTTGATGAAATCAGCATTTCTCTTGCTACCGTGTGCGTAGGGAAGCTCAGTTTTAGTCACAGTAGCTCCTACACATGTCTCCTCAGCGTGTTCCCATTTCCTTAGAAACAGTGTATTTGCTGGGAGAAAAGTGCATTACTGTGCCCTTTCTCCGTTCAGCAAAGACATGTGTAGTAGCACAGCGCTAGCAGAAACGACCGTTTCTCGACGTTTTCTAACTCAGGGAACAAGTTGCACACTTTGCTGATGCATTTGGGCAACTTCGTAAGAAGCGGTTTTTTTGCCTAAAGAGACGTGCTTTAGAACGCGCTAGTTTTGGCTATTTGCGCAGAAGTACAGATTCTGAGTATGTAACTGGGTTTGATGAAATCAGCATTTCTCTTGCTTCTCTGTGCCTAGGGAAGCTCAGTTTTAGTCACAATAGCTCCCACAAGTGTCTTCTCAGCGTGGTCCCACTTCCTTACTAAAAGTGTATTTGCTGGGAGAAAAGTGCATTACTGTGCCCTTTCACCGTTCAGCAAAGACATGTGTAGAAGCACAGCGCTAGCTGAAACGACTGTTTCTCCACGTTTTCTAACTCAGGGAACAAGTTGCATACTTTGCTGATGCATTTGGGCAACTTCGTAAGAAGCGGGTTATTTGCCTAAAGAGACGTGCTTTAGAACGCGCTAGTTTTGCCTATTTGCGCAGTAGTACAGATTCTGAGTATGTAACTGGGTTTGATGAAATCAGCATTTCTCTTGCTTCCCTGTGCCTAGGGAAGCTCAGTTTTAGTCACAATAGCTCCCACAAGTGTCTTCTCAGCGTGTTCCCATTTCCTTAGAAACAGTGTATTTGCTGGGAGAAAAGTGCATTACTGTGCCCTTTCACCGTTCAGCAAAGACATGTGTAGAAGCACAGCGCTAGCAGAAACGACCGTTTCTCGACGTTTTCTAACTCAGGGAACAAGTTGCACACTTTGCTGATGCATTTGGGCAACTTCGTAAGAAGCGGTTTTTTTGCCTAAAGAGACGTGCTTTAGAACGCGCTAGTTTTGGCTATTTGCGCAGAAGTACAGATTCTGAGTATGTAACTGGGTTTGATGAAATCAGCATTTCTCTTGCTTCCCTGTGCCTAGGGAAGCTCAGTTTTAGTCACAATAGCTCCCACAAGTGTCTTCTCAGCGTGGTCCCACTTCCTTACTAAAAGTGTATTTGCTGGGAGAAAAGTGCATTACTGTGCCCTTTCACCGTTCAGCAAAGACATGTGTAGAAGCACAGCGCTAGCTGAAACGACCGTTTCTCCACGTTTTCTAACTCAGGGAACAAGTTGCATACTTTGCTGATGCATTTGGGCAACTTCGTAAGAAGCGGGTTATTTGCCTAAAGAGACGTGCTTTAGAACGCGCTAGTTTTGCCTATTTGCGCAGTAGTACAGATTCTGAGTATGTAACTGGGTTTGATGAAATCAGCATTTCTCTTGCTACCGTGTGCGTAGGGAAGCTCAGTTTTAGTCACAGTAGCTCCTACACATGTCTCCTCAGCGTGTTCCCATTTCCTTAGAAACAGTGTATTTGCTGGGAGAAATGTGCATTACTGTGCCCTTTCTCCGTTCAGCAAAGACATGTGTAGTAGCACAGCGCTAGCAGAAACGACCGTTTCTCGACGTTTTCTAACTCAGGGAACAAGTTGCACACTTTGCTGATGCATTTGGGCAACTTCGTAAGAAGCGGTTTTTTTGCCTAAAGAGACGTGCTTTAGAACGCGCTAGTTTTGGCTATTTGCGCAGAAGTACAGATTCTGAGTATGTAACTGGGTTTGATGAAATCAGCATTTCTCTTGCTTCTCTGTGCCTAGGGAAGCTCAGTTTTAGTCACAATAGCTCCCACAAGTGTCTTCTCAGCGTGGTCCCACTTCCTTACTAAAAGTGTATTTGCTGGGAGAAAAGTGCATTACTGTGCCCTTTCACCGTTCAGCAAAGACATGTGTAGAAGCACAGCGCTAGCTGAAACGACTGTTTCTCCACGTTTTCTAACTCAGGGAACAAGTTGCATACTTTGCTGATGCATTTGGGCAACTTCGTAAGAAGCGGGTTATTTGCCTAAAGAGACGTGCTTTAGAACGCGCTAGTTTTGCCTATTTGCGCAGTAGTACAGATTCTGAGTATGTAACTGGGTTTGATGAAATCAGCATTTCTCTTGCTTCCCTGTGCCTAGGGAAGCTCAGTTTTAGTCACAATAGCTCCCACAAGTGTCTTCTCAGCGTGTTCCCATTTCCTTAGAAACAGTGTATTTGCTGGGAGAAAAGTGCATTACTGTGCCCTTTCACCGTTCAGCAAAGACATGTGTAGAAGCACAGCGCTAGCAGAAACGACCGTTTCTCGACGTTTTCTAACTCAGGGAACAAGTTGCACACTTTGCTGATGCATTTGGGCAACTTCGTAAGAAGCGGTTTTTTTGCCTAAAGAGACGTGCTTTAGAACGCGCTAGTTTTGGCTATTTGCGCAGAAGTACAGATTCTGAGTATGTAACTGGGTTTGATGAAATCAGCATTTCTCTTGCTTCCCTGTGCCTAGGGAAGCTCAGTTTTAGTCACAATAGCTCCCACAAGTGTCTTCTCAGCGTGGTCCCACTTCCTTACTAAAAGTGTATTTGCTGGGAGAAAAGTGCATTACTGTGCCCTTTCACCGTTCAGCAAAGACATGTGTAGAAGCACAGCGCTAGCTGAAACGACCGTTTCTCCACGTTTTCTAACTCAGGGAACAAGTTGCATACTTTGCTGATGCATTTGGGCAACTTCGTAAGAAGCGGGTTATTTGCCTAAAGAGACGTGCTTTAGAACGCGCTAGTTTTGCCTATTTGCGCAGTAGTACAGATTCTGAGTATGTAACTGGGTTTGATGAAATCAGCATTTCTCTTGCTACCGTGTGCGTAGGGAAGCTCAGTTTTAGTCACAGTAGCTCCTACACATGTCTCCTAAGCGTGTTCCCATTTCCTTAGAAACAGTGTATTTGCTGGGAGAAAAGTGCATTACTGTGCCCTTTCACCGTTCAGCAAAGACATGTGTAGAAGCACAGCGCTAGCAGAAACGACCGTTTCTCGACGTTTTCTAACTCAGGGAACAAGTTGCACACTTTGCTGATGCATTTGGGCAACTTCGTAAGAAGCGGTTTTTTTGCCTAAAGAGACGTGCTTTAGAACGCGCTAGTTTTGCCTATTTGCGCAGAAGTACAGATTCTGAGTATGTAACTGGGTTTGATGAAATCAGCATTTCTCTTGCTTCCCTGTGCCTAGGGAAGCTCAGTTTTAGTCACAATAGCTCCCACAAGTGTCTTCTCAGCGTGGTCCCACTTCCTTACTAAAAGTGTATTTGCTGGAAAAAAAGTGCATTACTGTGCCCTTTCACCGTTCAGCAAAGACATGTGTAGAAGCACAGCGCTAGTTGAAACGACCGTTTCTCCACGTTTTCTAACTCAGGGAACAAGTTGCATACTTTGCTGATGCATTTGGGCAACTTCGTAAGAAGCGGGTTATTTGCCTAAAGAGACGTGCTTTAGAACGCGCTAGTTTTGCCTATTTGCGCAGTAGTACAGATTCTGAGTATGTAACTGGGTTTGATGAAATCAGCATTTCTCTTGCTACCGTGTGCGTAGGGAAGCTCAGTTTTAGTCAGAGTAGCTCCTACACATGTCTCCTCAGCGTGTTCCCATTTCCTTAGAAACAGTGTATTTGCTGGGAGAAAAGTGCATTACTGTGCCCTTTCACCGTTCAGCAAAGACATGTGTAGATGCAAAGCGCTAGCAGAAATGACCGTTTCTCGACGTTTTCTAACTCAGGGAACAAGTTGCACACTTCGCAGATGCATTTGAGCAACTTCGTAAGAAGCGGTTTTTTTTGCCTAAAGAGACGTGCTTTAGAACGCGCTAGTTTTGCCTATTTGCGCAGAAGTACAGATTCTGAGTATGTAACTGGGTTTGATGAAATCAGCATTTCTCTTGCTTCCCTGTGCCTAGGGAAGCTCAGATTTAGTCACAAAAGCTCCCACAAGTGTCTTCTCAGCGTGGTCCCACTTCCTTACTAAAAGTGTATTTGCTGGGAGAAAAGTGCATTACTGTGCCCTTTCACCGTTCAGCAAAGACATGTGTAGAATCACAGCGCTAGCAGAAACGACCGTTTCTCCACGTTTTCTAACTCAGGGAACAAGTTGCACACTTTGCTGATGCATTTGGGCAACTTCGTAAGAAGCGGGTTATTTGCCTAAAGAGACGTGCTTTAGAACGCGCTAGTTTTGCCTATTTGCGCAGTAGTACAGATTCTGAGTATGTAACTGGGTTTGATGAAATCAGCATTTCTCTTGCTTCCCTGTGCCTAGGGAAGCTCAGTTTTAGTCACAATAGCTCCCACAAGTGTCTTCTCAGCGTGTTCCCATTTCCTTAGAAACACTGTATTTGCTGGGAGAAAAGTGCATTACTGTGCCCTTTCTCCGTTCAGCAAAGACATGTGTAGTAGCACAGTGCTAGCAGAAACGACCGTTTCTCGACGTTTTCTAACTCAGGGAACAAGTTGCACACTTTGCTGATGCATTTGGGCAACTTCGTAAGAAGCGGTTTTTTTGCCTAAAGAGACGTGCTTTAGAACGCGCTAGTTTTGGCTATTTGCGCAGAAGTACAGATTCTGAGTATGTAACTGGGTTTGATGAAATCAGCATTTCTCTTGCTTCTCTGTGCCTAGGGAAGCTCAGTTTTAGTCACAATAGCTCCCACAAGTTTCTTCTCAGCGTGGTCCCACTTCCTTACTAAAAGTGTATTTGCTGGGAGAAAAGTGCATTACTGTGCCCTTTCACCGTTCAGCAAAGACATGTGTAGAAGCACAGCGCTAGCTGAAACGACTGTTTCTCCACGTTTTCTAACTCAGGGAACAAGTTGCATACTTTGCTGATGCATTTGGGCAACTTCGTAAGAAGCGGGTTATTTGCCTAAAGAGACGTGCTTTAGAACGCGCTAGTTTTGCCTATTTGCGCAGTAGTACAGATTCTGAGTATGTAACTGGGTTTGATGAAATCAGCATTTCTCTTGCTTCCCTGTGCCTAGGGAAGCTCAGTTTTAGTCACAATAGCTCCCACAAGTGTCTTCTCAGCGTGGTCCCACTTCCTTACTAAAAGTGTATTTGCTGGGAGAAAAATGCATTACTGTGCCCTTTCACCGTTCAGCAAAGACATGTGTAGAAGCACAGCGCTAGCTGAAACGACCGTTTCTCCACGTTTTCTAACTCAGGGAACAAGTTGCATACTTTGCTGATGCATTTGGGCAACTTCGTAAGAAGCGGGTTATTTGCCTAAAGAGACGTGCTTTAGAACGCGCTAGTTTTGCCTATTTGCGCAGTAGTACAGATTCTGAGTATGTAACTGGGTTTGATGAAATCAGCATTTCTCTTGCTACCGTGTGCGTAGGGAAGCTCAGTTTTAGTCACAGTAGCTCCTACACATGTCTCCTAAGCGTGTTCCCATTTCCTTAGAAACAGTGTATTTGCTGGGAGAAAAGTGCATTACTGTGCCCTTTCACCGTTCAGCAAAGACATGTGTAGAAGCACAGCGCTAGCAGAAACGACCGTTTCTCCACGTTTTCTAACTCAGGGAACAAGTTGCACACTTTGCTGATGCATTTGGGCAACTTCGTAAGAAGCGGTTTTTTTGCCTAAAGAGACGTGCTTTAGAACGCGCTAGTTTTGGCTATTTGCGCAGAAGTACAGATTCTGAGTATGTAACTGGGTTTGATGAAATCAGCATTTCTCTTGCTTCCCTGTGCCTAGGGAAGCTCAGTTTTAGTAACAATAGCTCCAACAAGTGTCTTCTCAGCGTGGTCCCACTTCCTTACTAAAAGTGTATTTGCTGGGAGAAAAGTGCATTACTGTGCCCTTTCACCGTTCAGCAAAGACATGTGTAGAAGCACAGGGCTAGCTGAAACGACCGTTTCTCCACGATTTCTAACTCAGGGAACAAGTTGAATACTTTGCTGATGCATTTGGACAACTTCGTAAGAAGCGGGTTATTTGCCTAAAGAGACGTGCTTTAGAACGCGCTAGTTTTGCCTATTTGCGCAGTAGTACAGATTCTGAGTATGTAACTGGGTTTGATGAAATCAGCATTTCTCTTGCTACCGTGTGCGTAGGGAAGCTCAGTTTTAGTCACAGTAGCTCCTACACATGTCTCCTCAGCGTGTTCCCATTTCCTTAGAAACAGTGTATTTGCTGGGAGAAAAGTGCATTACTGTGCCCTTTCACCGTTCAGCAAAGACATGTGTAGAAGCACAGCGCTAGCAGAAACGACCGTTTCTCGACGTTTTCTAACTCAGGGAACTAGTTGCACACTTCGCAGATGCATTTGAGCAACTTCGTAAGAAGCGGGTTTTTTGCCTAAAGAGACGTGCTTTAGAACGCGCTAGTTTTGCCTATTTGCGCAGAAGTACAGATTCTGAGTATGTAACTGGGTTTGATGAAATCAGCATTTCTCTTGCTTCCCTGTGCCTAGGGAAGCTCAGTATGAGTCACAGTAGCTCCCACAAGTGTCTCCTCAGCCTGTTCCCATTTCCTGAGAAACAGTTTATTTGCTGGGAGAAAAGTGCATTACTGTGCCCTTTCACCGTTCAGCAAAGACATATGTAGAAGCACAGCGCTAGCAGAAACGACCGTTTCTCCACGTTTTCTAACTCAGGGAACAAGTTGCACACTTCGCAGATGCATTTGGGCAACTTCGTAAGAAGCGGGTTATTTGCCTAAAGAGACGTGCTTTAGAACGCGCTAGTTTTGCCTATTTGCGCAGAAGTACAGATTCTGAGTATGTAACTGGGTTTGATGAAATCAGCATTTCTCTTGCTTCCCGGTGCCTAGGGAAGCTCAGTTTTAGTCACAAAAGCTCCCACAAGTGTCTTCTCAGCGTGGTGCCACTTCCTTACTAAAAGTGTATTTGCTGGGAAAAAAGTGCATTACTGTGCCCTTTCACCGTTCAGCAAAGACATGTGTAGAAGCACAGCGCTAGCAGAAACGACCGTTTCTCCACGTTTTCTAACTCAGGGAACAAGTTGCATACTTTGCTGATGCATTTGGGCAACTTCGTAAGAAGCGGGTTATTTGCCTAAAGAGATGTGCTTTAGAACGCGCTAGTTTTGCCTATTTGCGCAGTAGTACAGATTCTGAGTATGTAACTGGGTTTGATGAAATCAGCATTTCTCTTGCTACAGTGTGCGTAGGGAAGCTCAGTTTTAGTCACAGTAGCTCCTACACATGTCTCCTCAGCGTGTTCCCATTTCCTTAGAAACAGTGTATTTGCTGGGAGAAAAGTGCATTACTGTGCCCTTTCACCGTTCAGCAAAGACATGTGTAGAAGCACAGCGCTAGCAGAAATGACCGTTTCTCGACGTTTTCTAACTCAGGGAACAAATTGCACACTTCGCAGATGCATTTGAGCAACTTCGTAAGAAGCGGGTTTTTTGCCTAAAGAGACGTGCTTTAGAACGCGCTAGTTTTGCCTATTTGCGCAGAAGTACAGATTCTGAGTATGTAACTGGGTTTGATGAAATCAGCATTTCTCTTGCTTCCCTGTGCCTAGGGAAGCTCAGTTTTAGTCACAATAGCTCCCACAAGTGTCTTCTCAGCGTGGTCCCACTTCCTTACTAAAAGTGTATTTGATGGGAGAAAAGTGCATTACTGTGCCCTTTCACCGTTCAGCAAAGACATGTGTAGAAGCACAGCGCTAGCAGAAACGACCGTTTCTCCACGTTTTCTAACTCAGGGAACAAGTTGTACACTTCGCAGATGCATTTAGGCAACTTTGTCAGACATGAGTTTTTTGCCTAAAGAGACGTGCTTTAGAACGCACTAGGTTTGCCTATTTGCGCAGTAGTACAGATTCTGAGTATGTAACTGGGTTTGATGAAATCATCATTTCTCTAGCTTCCCTGTGCGTAGGGAAGCTCAGTTTTAGTCACAGTAGCTCCCACAAGTGTCTCCTCAGCGTGTTCCCATTTCCTTAGAAACAGTGTATTTGCTGGGAGAAAAGTGCATTACTGTGCCCTTTCACCGTTCAGCAAAGACGTGTAGAAGCACAGCGCTAGCAGAAACGACCGTTTCTCGACGTTTTCTAACTCAGGGAACAAGTTGCACACTTCGCAGATGCATTTGAGCAACTTCGTAAGAAGCGGTTTTTTTGCCTAAAGAGACGTGCTTTAGAATGCGCTAGTTTTGCCTATTTGGGCAGAAGTACAGATTCTGAGTATGTAACTGGGTTTGATGAAATCAGCATTTCTCTTGCTTCCCTGTGCCTAGGGAAGCTCAGATTTAGTCACAAAAGCTCCCACAAGTGTCTTCTCAGCGTGGTCCCACTTCCTTACTAAAAGTGTATTTGCTGGGAGAAAAGTGCATTACTGTGCCCTTTCACCGTTCAGCAAAGACATGTGTAGAATCACAGCGCTAGCAGAAACGACCGTTTCTCCACGTTTTCTAACTCAGGGAACAAGTTGCACACTTTGCTGATGCATTTGGGCAACTTCGTAAGAAGCGGGTTATTTGCCTAAAGAGACGTGCTTTAGAACGCGCTAGTTTTGCCTATTTGCGCAGTAGTACAGATTCTGAGTATGTAACTGGGTTTGATGAAATCAGCATTTCTCTTGCTTCCCTGTGCCTAGGGAAGCTCAGTTTTAGTCACAATAGCTCCCACAAGTGTCTTCTCAGCGTGTTCCCATTTCCTTAGAAACACTGTATTTGCTGGGAGAAAAGTGCATTACTGTGCCCTTTCTCCGTTCAGCAAAGACATGTGTAGTAGCACAGCGCTAGCAGAAACGACCGTTTCTCGACGTTTTCTAACTCAGGGAACAAGTTGCACACTTTGCTGATGCATTTGGGCAACTTCGTAAGAAGCGGTTTTTTTGCCTAAAGAGACGTGCTTTAGAACGCGCTAGTTTTGGCTATTTGCGCAGAAGTACAGATTCTGAGTATGTAACTGGGTTTGATGAAATCAGCATTTCTCTTGCTTCTCTGTGCCTAGGGAAGCTCAGTTTTAGTCACAATAGCTCCCACAAGTGTCTTCTCAGCGTGGTCCCACTTCCTTACTAAAAGTGTATTTGCTGGGAGAAAAGTGCATTACTGTGCCCTTTCACCGTTCAGCAAAGACATGTGTAGAAGCACAGCGCTAGCTGAAACGACTGTTTCTCCACGTTTTCTAACTCAGGGAACAAGTTGCATACTTTGCTGATGCATTTGGGCAACTTCGTAAGAAGCGGGTTATTTGCCTAAAGAGACGTGCTTTAGAACGCGCTAGTTTTGCCTATTTGCGCAGTAGTACAGATTCTGAGTATGTAACTGGGTTTGATGAAATCAGCATTTCTCTTGCTTCCCTGTGCCTAGGGAAGCTCAGTTTTAGTCACAATAGCTCCCACAAGTGTCTTCTCAGCGTGGTCCCACTTCCTTACTAAAAGTGTATTTGCTGGGAGAAAAATGCATTACTGTGCCCTTTCACCGTTCAGCAAAGACATGTGTAGAAGCACAGCGCTAGCTGAAACGACCGTTTCTCCACGTTTTCTAACTCAGGGAACAAGTTGCATACTTTGCTGATGCATTTGGGCAACTTCGTAAGAAGCGGGTTATTTGCCTAAAGAGACGTGCTTTAGAACGCGCTAGTTTTGCCTATTTGCGCAGTAGTACAGATTCTGAGTATGTAACTGGGTTTGATGAAATCAGCATTTCTCTTGCTACCGTGTGCGTAGGGAAGCTCAGTTTTAGTCACAGTAGCTCCTACACATGTCTCCTAAGCGTGTTCCCATTTCCTTAGAAACAGTGTATTTGCTGGGAGAAAAGTGCATTACTGTGCCCTTTCACCGTTCAGCAAAGACATGTGTAGAAGCACAGCGCTAGCAGAAACGACCGTTTCTCCACGTTTTCTAACTCAGGGAACAAGTTGCACACTTTGCTGATGCATTTGGGCAACTTCGTAAGAAGCGGTTTTTTTGCCTAAAGAGACGTGCTTTAGAACGCGCTAGTTTTGGCTATTTGCGCAGAAGTACAGATTCTGAGTATGTAACTGGGTTTGATGAAATCAGCATTTCTCTTGCTTCCCTGTGCCTAGGGAAGCTCAGTTTTAGTAACAATAGCTCCAACAAGTGTCTTCTCAGCGTGGTCCCACTTCCTTACTAAAAGTGTATTTGCTGGGAGAAAAGTGCATTACTGTGCCCTTTCACCGTTCAGCAAAGACATGTGTAGAAGCACAGGGCTAGCTGAAACGACCGTTTCTCCACGATTTCTAACTCAGGGAACAAGTTGAATACTTTGCTGATGCATTTGGACAACTTCGTAAGAAGCGGGTTATTTGCCTAAAGAGACGTGCTTTAGAACGCGCTAGTTTTGCCTATTTGCGCAGTAGTACAGATTCTGAGTATGTAACTGGGTTTGATGAAATCAGCATTTCTCTTGCTACCGTGTGCGTAGGGAAGCTCAGTTTTAGTCACAGTAGCTCCTACACATGTCTCCTCAGCGTGTTCCCATTTCCTTAGAAACAGTGTATTTGCTGGGAGAAAAGTGCATTACTGTGCCCTTTCACCGTTCAGCAAAGACATGTGTAGAAGCACAGCGCTAGCAGAAACGACCGTTTCTCGACGTTTTCTAACTCAGGGAACTAGTTGCACACTTCGCAGATGCATTTGAGCAACTTCGTAAGAAGCGGGTTTTTTGCCTAAAGAGACGTGCTTTAGAACGCGCTAGTTTTGCCTATTTGCGCAGAAGTACAGATTCTGAGTATGTAACTGGGTTTGATGAAATCAGCATTTCTCTTGCTTCCCTGTGCCTAGGGAAGCTCAGTTTGAGTCACAGTAGCTCCCACAAGTGTCTCCTCAGCCTGTTCCCATTTCCTGAGAAACAGTTTATTTGCTGGGAGAAAAGTGCATTACTGTGCCCTTTCACCGTTCAGCAAAGACATATGTAGAAGCACAGCGCTAGCAGAAACGACCGTTTCTCCACGTTTTCTAACTCAGGGAACAAGTTGCACACTTCGCAGATGCATTTGGGCAACTTCGTAAGAAGCGGGTTATTTGCCTAAAGAGACGTGCTTTAGAACGCGCTAGTTTTGGCTATTTGCGCAGAAGTACAGATTCTGAGTATGTAACTGGGTTTGATGAAATCAGCATTTCTCTTGCTTCCCGGTGCCTAGGGAAGCTCAGTTTTAGTCACAAAAGCTCCCACAAGTGTCTTCTCAGCGTGGTGCCACTTCCTTACTAAAAGTGTATTTGCTGGGAAAAAAGTGCATTACTGTGCCCTTTCACCGTTCAGCAAAGACATGTGTAGAAGCACAGCGCTAGCAGAAACGACCGTTTCTCCACGTTTTCTAACTCAGGGAACAAGTTGCATACTTTGCTGATGCATTTGGGCAACTTCGTAAGAAGCGGGTTATTTGCCTAAAGAGATGTGCTTTAGAACGCGCTAGTTTTGCCTATTTGCGCAGTAGTACAGATTCTGAGTATGTAACTGGGTTTGATGAAATCAGCATTTCTCTTGCTACAGTGTGCGTAGGGAAGCTCAGTTTTAGTCACAGTAGCTCCTACACATGTCTCCTCAGCGTGTTCCCATTTCCTTAGAAACAGTGTATTTGCTGGGAGAAAAGTGCATTACTGTGCCCTTTCACCGTTCAGCAAAGACATGTGTAGAAGCACAGCGCTAGCAGAAATGACCGTTTCTCGACGTTTTCTAACTCAGGGAACAAATTGCACACTTCGCAGATGCATTTGAGCAACTTCGTAAGAAGCGGGTTTTTTGCCTAAAGAGACGTGCTTTAGAACGCGCTAGTTTTGCCTATTTGCGTAGAAGTACAGATTCTGAGTATGTAACTGGGTTTGATGAAATCAGCATTTCTCTTGCTTCCCTGTGCCTAGGGAAGCTCAGTTTTAGTCACAAAAGCTCCCACAAGTGTCTTCTCAGCGTGGTCCCACTTCCTTACTAAAAGTGTATTTGCTGGGAGAAAAGTGCATTACTGTGCCCTTTCACCGTTCAGCAAAGACATGTGTAGAAGCACAGCGCTAGCAGAAACGACCGTTTCTCCACGTTTTCTAACTCAGGGAACAAGTTGTACACTTCGCAGATGCATTTAGGCAACTTTGTCAGACATGAGTTTTTTGCCTAAAGAGACGTGCTTTAGAACGCACTAGGTTTGCCTATTTGCGCAGTAGTACAGATTCTGAGTATGTAACTGGGTTTGATGAAATCATCATTTCTCTAGCTTCCCTGTGCGTAGGGAAGCTCAGTTTTAGTCACAGTAGCTCCCACAAGTGTCTCCTCAGCGTGTTCCCATTTCCTTAGAAACAGTGTATTTGCTGGGAGAAAAGTGCATTACTGTGCCCTTTCACCGTTCAGCAAAGACGTGTAGAAGCACAGCGCTAGCAGAAACGACCGTTTCTCGACGTTTTCTAACTCAGGGAACTAGTTGCACACTTCGCAGATGCATTTGAGCAACTTCGTAAGAAGCGGTTTTTTTGCCTAAAGAGACGTGCTTTAGAATGCGCTAGTTTTGCCTATTTGGGCAGAAGTACAGATTCTGAGTATGTAACTGGGTTTGATGAAATCAGCATTTCTCTTGCTTCCCTGTGCCTAGGGAAGCTCAGTTTTAGTCACAATAGCTCCCACAAGTGTCTTCTCAGCGTGTTCCCATTTCCTTAGAAACTGTGTATTTGCTGGGAGAAAAGTGCATTACTGTGCCCTTTCACCGTTCAGCAAAGACATGTGTAGAAGCACAGCGCTAGCAGAAACGACCGTTTCTCGACGTTTTCTAACTCAGGGAACAAGTTGCACACTTTGCTGATGCATTTGGGCAACTTCGTAAGAAGCGGGTTATTTGCCTAAAGAGACGTGCTTTAGAACGAGCTAGTTTTGCCTATTTGCGCAGAAGTACAGATTCTGAGTATGTAACTGGGTTTGATGAAATCAGCATTTCTCTTGCTTTCCTGTGCCTAGGGAAGCTCAGTTTTAGTCACAATAGCTCCCACAAGTGTCTTCTCAGCGTGGTCCCACTTCCTTACTAAAAGTGTATTTGCTGGGAGAAAAGTGCATTACTGTGCCCTTTCACCGTTCAGCAAAGACATGTGTAGAAGCACAGCGCTAGCAGAAACGACCGTTTCTCCACGTTTTCTAACTCAGGGAACAAGTTGCATACTTTGCTGATGCATTTGGGCAACTTCGTAAGAAGCGGGTTATTTGCCTAAAGAGACGTGCTTTAGAACGCGCTAGTTTTGCCTATTTGCGCAGTAGTACAGATTCTGAGTATGTAACTGGGTTTGATGAAATCAGCATTTCTCTTGCTACCGTGTGCGTAGGGAAGCTCAGTTTTACTCACAGTAGCTCCTACACATGTCTCCTCAGCGTGTTCCCATTTCCTTAGAAACAGTGTATTTGCTGGGAGAAAAGTGCATTACTGTGCCCTTTCACCGTTCAGCAAAGACATATGTAGAAGCACAGCGCTAGCAGAAACGACCGTTTCTCCACGTTTTCTAACTCAGGGAACAAGTTGCACACTTCGCAGATGCATTTGGGCAACTTCGTAAGAAGCGGGTTATTTGCCTAAAGAGACGTGCTTTCGAACGCGCTAGTTTTGCCTATTTGCGCAGTAGTACAGATTCTGAGTATGTAACTGGGTTTGATGAAATCAGCATTTCTCTTGCTACCGTGTGCGTAGGGAAGCTCAGTTTTAGTCACAGTAGCTCCTACACATGTCTCCTCAGCGTGTTCCCATTTCCTTAGAAACAGTGTATTTGCTGGGAGAAAAGTGCATTACTGTGCCCTTTCACCGTTCAGCAAAGACATGTGTAGAAGCACAGCGCTAGCAGAAACGACCGTTTCTCGACGTTTTCTAACTCAGGGAACAAGTTGCACACTTTGCTGATGCATTTGGGCAACTTCGTAAGAAGCGGTTTTTTTGCCTAAAGAGACGTGCTTTAGAACGCGCTAGTTTTGCCTATTTGCGCAGAAGTACAGATTCTGAGTATGTAACTGGGTTTGATGAAATCAGCATTTCTCTTGCTTCCCTGTGCCTAGGGAAGCTCAGTTTTAGTCACAATAGCTCCCACAAGTGTCTTCTCAGCGTGGTCCCACTTCCTTACTAAAAGTGTATTTGCTGGGAGAAAAGTGCATTACTGTGCCCTTTCACCGTTCAGCAAAGACATGTGTAGAAGCACAGCGCTAGCAGAAACGACCGTTTCTCCACGATTTCTAACTCAGGGAACAAGTTGAATACTTTGCTGATGCATTTGGACAACTTCGTAAGAAGCGGGTTATTTGCCTAAAGAGACGTGCTTTAGAACGCGCTAGTTTTGCCTATTTGCGCAGTAGTACAGATTCTGAGTATGTAACTGGGTTTGATGAAATCAGCATTTCTCTTGCTACCGTGTGCGTAGGGAAGCTCAGTTTTAGTCACAGTAGCTCCTACACATGTCTCCTCAGCGTGTTCCCATTTCCTTAGAAACAGTGTATTTGCTGGGAGAAAAGTGCATTACTGTGCCCTTTCACCGTTCAGCAAAGACATGTGTAGAAGCACAGCGCTAGCAGAAACGACCGTTTCTCGACGTTTTCTAACTCAGGGAACAAGTTGCACACTTTGCTGATGCATTTGGGCAACTTCGTAAGAAGCGGTTTTTTTGCCTAAAGAGACGTGCTTTAGAACGCGCTAGTTTTGGCTATTTGCGCAGAAGTACAGATTCTGAGTATGTAACTGGGTTTGATGAAATCAGCATTTCTCTTGCTTCCCTGTGCCTAGGGAAGCTCAGTTTTAGTCACAATAGCTCCCACAAGTGTCTTCTCAGCGTGGTCCCACTTCCTTACTAAAAGTGTATTTGCTGGGAGAAAAGTGCATTACTGTGCCCTTTCACCGTTCAGCAAAGACATGTGTAGAAGCACAGCGCTAGCTGAAACGACCGTTTCTCCACGTTTTCTAACTCAGGGAACAAGTTGCATACTTTGCTGATGCATTTGGGCAACTTCGTAAGAAGCGGGTTATTTGCCTAAAGAGACGTGCTTTAGAACGCGCTAGTTTTGCCTATTTGCGCAGTAGTACAGATTCTGAGTATGTAACTGGGTTTGATGAAATCAGCATTTCTCTTGCTACCGTGTGCGTAGGGAAGCTCAGTTTTAGTCACAGTAGCTCCTACACATGTCTCCTCAGCGTGTTCCCATTTCCTTAGAAACAGTGTATTTGCTGGGAGAAAAGTGCATTACTGTGCCCTTTCACCGTTCAGCAAAGACATGTGTAGAAGCACAGCGCTAGCAGAAACGACCGTTTCTCGACGTTTTCTAACTCAGGGAACAAGTTGCACACTTTGCTGATGCATTTGGGCAACTTCGTAAGAAGCGGTTTTTTTGCCTAAAGAGACGTGCTTTAGAACGCGCTAGTTTTGCCTATTTGCGCAGAAGTACAGATTCTGAGTATGTAACTGGGTTTGATGAAATCAGCATTTCTCTTGCTTCCCTGTGCCTAGGGAAGCTCAGTTTTAGTCACAATAGCTCCCACAAGTGTCTTCTCAGCGTGGTCCCACTTCCTTACTAAAAGTGTATTTGCTGGAAAAAAAGTGCATTACTGTGCCCTTTCACCGTTCAGCAAAGACATGTGTAGAAGCACAGCGCTAGCTGAAACGACCGTTTCTCCACGATTTCTAACTCAGGGAACAAGTTGAATACTTTGCTGATGCATTTGGGCAACTTCGTAAGAAGCGGGTTATTTGCCTAAAGAGACGTGCTTTAGAACGCGCTAGTTTTGCCTATTTGCGCAGTAGTACAGATTCTGAGTATGTAACTGGGTTTGATGAAATCAGCATTTCTCTTGCTACCGTGTGCGTAGGGAAGCTCAGTTTTAGTCAGAGTAGCTCCTACACATGTCTCCTCAGCGTGTTCCCATTTCCTTAGAAACAGTGTATTTGCTGGGAGAAAAGTGCATTACTGTGCCCTTTCACCGTTCAGCAAAGACATGTGTAGATGCAAAGCGCTAGCAGAAATGACCGTTTCTCGACGTTTTCTAACTCAGGGAACAAGTTGCACACTTCGCAGATGCATTTGAGCAACTTCGTAAGAAGCGGTTTTTTTTGCCTAAAGAGACGTGCTTTAGAACGCGCTAGTTTTGCCTATTTGCGCAGAAGTACAGATTCTGAGTATGTAACTGGGTTTGATGAAATCAGCATTTCTCTTGCTTCCCTGTGCCTAGGGAAGCTCAGATTTAGTCACAAAAGCTCCCACAAGTGTCTTCTCAGCGTGGTCCCACTTCCTTACTAAAAGTGTATTTGCTGGGAGAAAAGTGCATTACTGTGCCCTTTCACCGTTCAGCAAAGACATGTGTAGAATCACAGCGCTAGCAGAAACGACCGTTTCTCCACGTTTTCTAACTCAGGGAACAAGTTGCACACTTTGCTGATGCATTTGGGCAACTTCGTAAGAAGCGGGTTATTTGCCTAAAGAGACGTGCTTTAGAACGCGCTAGTTTTGCCTATTTGCGCAGTAGTACAGATTCTGAGTATGTAACTGGGTTTGATGAAATCAGCATTTCTCTTGCTTCCCTGTGCCTAGGGAAGCTCAGTTTTAGTCACAATAGCTCCCACAAGTGTCTTCTCAGCGTGTTCCCATTTCCTTAGAAACACTGTATTTGCTGGGAGAAAAGTGCATTACTGTGCCCTTTCTCCGTTCAGCAAAGACATGTGTAGTAGCACAGCGCTAGCAGAAACGACCGTTTCTCGACGTTTTCTAACTCAGGGAACAAGTTGCACACTTTGCTGATGCATTTGGGCAACTTCGTAAGAAGCGGTTTTTTTGCCTAAAGAGACGTGCTTTAGAACGCGCTAGTTTTGGCTATTTGCGCAGAAGTACAGATTCTGAGTATGTAACTGGGTTTGATGAAATCAGCATTTCTCTTGCTTCTCTGTGCCTAGGGAAGCTCAGTTTTAGTCACAATAGCTCCCACAAGTTTCTTCTCAGCGTGGTCCCACTTCCTTACTAAAAGTGTATTTGCTGGGAGAAAAGTGCATTACTGTGCCCTTTCACCGTTCAGCAAAGACATGTGTAGAAGCACAGCGCTAGCTGAAACGACTGTTTCTCCACGTTTTCTAACTCAGGGAACAAGTTGCATACTTTGCTGATGCATTTGGGCAACTTCGTAAGAAGCGGGTTATTTGCCTAAAGAGACGTGCTTTAGAACGCGCTAGTTTTGCCTATTTGCGCAGTAGTACAGATTCTGAGTATGTAACTGGGTTTGATGAAATCAGCATTTCTCTTGCTTCCCTGTGCCTAGGGAAGCTCAGTTTTAGACACAATAGCTCCCACAAGTGTCTTCTCAGCGTGGTCCCACTTCCTTACTAAAAGTGTATTTGCTGGGAGAAAAATGCATTACTGTGCCCTTTCACCGTTCAGCAAAGACATGTGTAGAAGCACAGCGCTAGCTGAAACGACCGTTTCTCCACGTTTTCTAACTCAGGGAACAAGTTGAATACTTTGCTGATGCATTTGGGCAACTTCGTAAGAAGCGGGTTATTTGCCTAAAGAGACGTGCTTTAGAACGCGCTAGTTTTGCCTATTTGCGCAGTAGTACAGATTCTGAGTATGTAACTGGGTTTGATGAAATCAGCATTTCTCTTGCTACCGTGTGCGTAGGGAAGCTCAGTTTTAGTCACAGTAGCTCCTACACATGTCTCCTAAGCGTGTTCCCATTTCCTTAGAAACAGTGTATTTGCTGGGAGAAAAGTGCATTACTGTGCCCTTTCACCGTTCAGCAAAGACATGTGTAGAAGCACAGCGCTAGCAGAAACGACCGTTTCTCCACGTTTTCTAACTCAGGGAACAAGTTGCACACTTTGCTGATGCATTTGGGCAACTTCGTAAGAAGCGGTTTTTTTGCCTAAAGAGACGTGCTTTAGAACGCGCTAGTTTTGGCTATTTGCGCAGAAGTACAGATTCTGAGTATGTAACTGGGTTTGATGAAATCAGCATTTCTCTTGCTTCCCTGTGCCTAGGGAAGCTCAGTTTTAGTAACAATAGCTCCAACAAGTGTCTTCTCAGCGTGGTCCCACTTCCTTACTAAAAGTGTATTTGCTGGGAGAAAAGTGCATTACTGTGCCCTTTCACCGTTCAGCAAAGACATGTGTAGAAGCACAGGGCTAGCTGAAACGACCGTTTCTCCACGATTTCTAACTCAGGGAACAAGTTGAATACTTTGCTGATGCATTTGGACAACTTCGTAAGAAGCGGGTTATTTGCCTAAAGAGACGTGCTTTAGAACGCGCTAGTTTTGCCTATTTGCGCAGTAGTACAGATTCTGAGTATGTAACTGGGTTTGATGAAATCAGCATTTCTCTTGCTACCGTGTGCGTAGGGAAGCTCAGTTTTAGTCACAGTAGCTCCTACACATGTCTCCTCAGCGTGTTCCCATTTCCTTAGAAACAGTGTATTTGCTGGGAGAAAAGTGCATTACTGTGCCCTTTCACCGTTCAGCAAAGACATGTGTAGAAGCACAGCGCTAGCAGAAACGACCGTTTCTCGACGTTTTCTAACTCAGGGAACTAGTTGCACACTTCGCAGATGCATTTGAGCAACTTCGTAAGAAGCGGGTTTTTTGCCTAAAGAGACGTGCTTTAGAACGCGCTAGTTTTGCCTATTTGCGCAGAAGTACAGATTCTGAGTATGTAACTGGGTTTGATGAAATCAGCATTTCTCTTGCTTCCCTGTGCCTAGGGAAGCTCAGTTTGAGTCACAGTAGCTCCCACAAGTGTCTCCTCAGCCTGTTCCCATTTCCTGAGAAACAGTTTATTTGCTGGGAGAAAAGTGCATTACTGTGCCCTTTCACCGTTCAGCAAAGACATATGTAGAAGCACAGCGCTAGCAGAAACGACCGTTTCTCCACGTTTTCTAACTCAGGGAACAAGTTGCACACTTCGCAGATGCATTTGGGCAACTTCGTAAGAAGCGGGTTATTTGCCTAAAGAGACGTGCTTTAGAACGCGCTAGTTTTGCCTATTTGCGCAGAAGTACAGATTCTGAGTATGTAACTGGGTTTGATGAAATCAGCATTTCTCTTGCTTCCCGGTGCCTAGGGAAGCTCAGTTTTAGTCACAAAAGCTCCCACAAGTGTCTTCTCAGCGTGGTGCCACTTCCTTACTAAAAGTGTATTTGCTGGGAAAAAAGTGCATTACTGTGCCCTTTCACCGTTCAGCAAAGACATGTGTCGAAGCACAGCGCTAGCAGAAACGACCGTTTCTCCACGTTTTCTAACTCAGGGAACAAGTTGCATACTTTGCTGATGCATTTGGGCAACTTCGTAAGAAGCGGGTTATTTGCCTAAAGAGATGTGCTTTAGAACGCGCTAGTTTTGCCTATTTGCGCAGTAGTACAGATTCTGAGTATGTAACTGGGTTTGATGAAATCAGCATTTCTCTTGCTACAGTGTGCGTAGGGAAGCTCAGTTTTAGTCACAGTAGCTCCTACACATGTCTCCTCAGCGTGTTCCCATTTCCTTAGAAACAGTGTATTTGCTGGGAGAAAAGTGCATTACTGTGCCCTTTCACCGTTCAGCAAAGACATGTGTAGAAGCACAGCGCTAGCAGAAATGACCGTTTCTCGACGTTTTCTAACTCAGGGAACAAATTGCACACTTCGCAGATGCATTTGAGCAACTTCGTAAGAAGCGGGTTTTTTGCCTAAAGAGACGTGCTTTAGAACGCGCTAGTTTTGCCTATTTGCGCAGAAGTACAGATTCTGAGTATGTAACTGGGTTTGATGAAATCAGCATTTCTCTTGCTTCCCTGTCCCTAGGGAAGCTCAGTTTTAGTCACAAAAGCTCCCACAAGTGTCTTCTCAGCGTGGTCCCACTTCCTTACTAAAAGTGTATTTGCTGGGAGAAAAGTGCATTACTGTGCCCTTTCACCGTTCAGCAAAGACATGTGTAGAAGCACAGCGCTAGCAGAAACGACCGTTTCTCCACGTTTTCTAACTCAGGGAACAAGTTGTACACTTCGCAGATGCATTTAGGCAACTTTGTCAGACATGAGTTTTTTGCCTAAAGAGACGTGCTTTAGAACGCACTAGGTTTGCCTATTTGCGCAGTAGTACAGATTCTGAGTATGTAACTGGGTTTGATGAAATCATCATTTCTCTAGCTTCCCTGTGCGTAGGGAAGCTCAGTTTTAGTCACAGTAGCTCCCACAAGTGTCTCCTCAGCGTGTTCCCATTTCCTTAGAAACAGTGTATTTGCTGGGAGAAAAGTGCATTACTGTGCCCTTTCACCGTTCAGCAAAGACGTGTAGAAGCACAGCGCTAGCAGAAACGACCGTTTCTCGACGTTTTCTAACTCAGGGAACAAGTTGCACACTTCGCAGATGCATTTGAGCAACTTCGTAAGAAGCGGTTTTTTTGCCTAAAGAGACGTGCTTTAGAATGCGCTAGTTTTGCCTATTTGGGCAGAAGTACAGATTCTGAGTATGTAACTGGGTTTGATGAAATCAGCATTTCTCTTGCTTCCCTGTGCCTAGGGAAGCTCAGATTTAGTCACAAAAGCTCCCACAAGTGTCTTCTCAGCGTGGTCCCACTTCCTTACTAAAAGTGTATTTGCTGGGAGAAAAGTGCATTACTGTGCCCTTTCACCGTTCAGCAAAGACATGTGTAGAATCACAGCGCTAGCAGAAACGACCGTTTCACCACGTTTTCTAACTCAGGGAACAAGTTGCACACTTTGCTGATGCATTTGGGCAACTTCGTAAGAAGCGGGTTATTTGCCTAAAGAGACGTGCTTTAGAACGCGCTAGTTTTGCCTATTTGCGCAGTAGTACAGATTCTGAGTATGTAACTGGGTTTGATGAAATCAGCATTTCTCTTGCTTCCCTGTGCCTAGGGAAGCTCAGTTTTAGTCACAATAGCTCCCACAAGTGTCTTCTCAGCGTGTTCCCATTTCCTTAGAAACACTGTATTTGCTGGGAGAAAAGTGCATTACTGTGCCCTTTCTCCGTTCAGCAAAGACATGTGTAGTAGCACAGCGCTAGCAGAAACGACCGTTTCTCGACGTTTTCTAACTCAGGGAACAAGTTGCACACTTTGCTGATGCATTTGGGCAACTTCGTAAGAAGCGGTTTTTTTGCCTAAAGAGACGTGCTTTAGAACGCGCTAGTTTTGGCTATTTGCGCAGAAGTACAGATTCTGAGTATGTAACTGGGTTTGATGAAATCAGCATTTCTCTTGCTTCTCTGTGCCTAGGGAAGCTCAGTTTTAGTCACAATAGCTCCCACAAGTGTCTTCTCAGCGTGGTCCCACTTCCTTACTAAAAGTGTATTTGCTGGGAGAAAAGTGCATTACTGTGCCCTTTCACCGTTCAGCAAAGACATGTGTAGAAGCACAGCGCTAGCTGAAACGACTGTTTCTCCACGTTTTCTAACTCAGGGAACAAGTTGCATACTTTGCTGATGCATTTGGGCAACTTCGTAAGAAGCGGGTTATTTGCCTAAAGAGACGTGCTTTAGAACGCGCTAGTTTTGCCTATTTGCGCAGTAGTACAGATTCTGAGTATGTAACTGGGTTTGATGAAATCAGCATTTCTCTTGCTTCCCTGTGCCTAGGGAAGCTCAGTTTTAGTCACAATAGCTCCCACAAGTGTCTTCTCAGCGTGGTCCCACTTCCTTACTAAAAGTGTATTTGCTGGGAGAAAAATGCATTACTGTGCCCTTTCACCGTTCAGCAAAGACATGTGTAGAAGCACAGCGCTAGCTGAAACGACCGTTTCTCCACGTTTTCTAACTCAGGGAACAAGTTGCATACTTTGCTGATGCATTTGGGCAACTTCGTAAGAAGCGGGTTATTTGCCTAAAGAGACGTGCTTTAGAACGCGCTAGTTTTGCCTATTTGCGCAGTAGTACAGATTCTGAGTATGTAACTGGGTTTGATGAAATCAGCATTTCTCTTGCTACCGTGTGCGAAGGGAAGCTCAGTTTTAGTCACAGTAGCTCCTACACATGTCTCCTAAGCGTGTTCCCATTTCCTTAGAAACAGTGTATTTGCTGGGAGAAAAGTGCATTACTGTGCCCTTTCACCGTTCAGCAAAGACATGTGTAGAAGCACAGCGCTAGCAGAAACGACCGTTTCTCCACGTTTTCTAACTCAGGGAACAAGTTGCACACTTTGCTGATGCATTTGGGCAACTTCGTAAGAAGCGGTTTTTTTGCCTAAAGAGACGTGCTTTAGAACGCGCTAGTTTTGGCTATTTGCGCAGAAGTACAGATTCTGAGTATGTAACTGGGTTTGATGAAATCAGCATTTCTCTTGCTTCCCTGTGCCTAGGGAAGCTCAGTTTGAGTCACAGTAGCTCCCACAAGTGTCTCCTCAGCCTGTTCCCATTTCCTGAGAAACAGTTTATTTGCTGGGAGAAAAGTGCATTACTGTGCCCTTTCACCGTTCAGCAAAGACATATGTAGAAGCACAGCGCTAGCAGAAACGACCGTTTCTCCACGTTTTCTAACTCAGGGAACAAGTTGCACACTTCGCAGATGCATTTGGGCAACTTCGTAAGAAGCGGGTTATTTGCCTAAAGAGACGTGCTTTAGAACGCGCTAGTTTTGCCTATTTGCGCAGAAGTACAGATTCTGAGTATGTAACTGGGTTTGATGAAATCAGCATTTCTCTTGCTTCCCGGTGCCTAGGGAAGCTCAGTTTTAGTCACAAAAGCTCCCACAAGTGTCTTCTCAGCGTGGTGCCACTTCCTTACTAAAAGTGTATTTGCTGGGAAAAAAGTGCATTACTGTGCCCTTTCACCGTTCAGCAAAGACATGTGTAGAAGCACAGCGCTAGCAGAAACGACCGTTTCTCCACGTTTTCTAACTCAGGGAACAAGTTGCATACTTTGCTGATGCATTTGGGCAACTTCGTAAGAAGCGGGTTATTTGCCTAAAGAGATGTGCTTTAGAACGCGCTAGTTTTGCCTATTTGCGCAGTAGTACAGATTCTGAGTATGTAACTGGGTTTGATGAAATCAGCATTTCTCTTGCTACAGTGTGCGTAGGGAAGCTCAGTTTTAGTCACAGTAGCTCCTACACATGTCTCCTCAGCGTGTTCCCATTTCCTTAGAAACAGTGTATTTGCTGGGAGAAAAGTGCATTACTGTGCCCTTTCACCGTTCAGCAAAGACATGTGTAGAAGCACAGCGCTAGCAGAAATGACCGTTTCTCGACGTTTTCTAACTCAGGGAACAAATTGCACACTTCGCAGATGCATTTGAGCAACTTCGTAAGAAGCGGTTTTTTTGCCTAAAGAGACGTGCTTTAGAACGCGCTAGTTTTGCCTATTTGCGCAGAAGTACAGATTCTGAGTATGTAACTGGGTTTGATGAAATCAGCATTTCTCTTGCTTCCCTGTGCCTAGGGAAGCTCAGTTTTAGTCACAAAAGCTCCCACAAGTGTCTTCTCAGCGTGGTCCCACTTCCTTACTAAAAGTGTATTTGATGGGAGAAAAGTGCATTACTGTGCCCTTTCACCGTTCAGCAAAGACATGTGTAGAAGCACAGCGCTAGCAGAAACGACCGTTTCTCCACGTTTTCTAACTCAGGGAACAAGTTGTACACTTCGCAGATGCATTTAGGCAACTTTGTCAGACATGAGTTTTTTGCCTAAAGAGACGTGCTTTAGAACGCACTAGGTTTGCCTATTTGCGCAGTAGTACAGATTCTGAGTATGTAACTGGGTTTGATGAAATCATCATTTCTCTAGCTTCCCTGTGCGTAGGGAAGCTCAGTTTTAGTCACAGTAGCTCCCACAAGTGTCTCCTCAGCGTGTTCCCATTTCCTTAGAAACAGTGTATTTGCTGGGAGAAAAGTGCATTACTGTGCCCTTTCACCGTTCAGCAAAGACGTGTAGAAGCACAGCGCTAGCAGAAACGACCGTTTCTCGACGTTTTCTAACTCAGGGAACTAGTTGCACACTTCGCAGATGCATTTGAGCAACTTCGTAAGAAGCGGTTTTTTTGCCTAAAGAGACGTGCTTTAGAATGCGCTAGTTTTGCCTATTTGGGCAGAAGTACAGATTCTGAGTATGTAACTGGGTTTGATGAAATCAGCATTTCTCTTGCTTCCCTGTGCCTAGGGAAGCTCAGTTTTAGTCACAATAGCTCCCACAAGTGTCTTCTCAGCGTGTTCCCATTTCCTTAGAAACTGTGTATTTGCTGGGAGAAAAGTGCATTACTGTGCCCTTTCACCGTTCAGCAAAGACATGTGTAGAAGCACAGCGCTAGCAGAAACGACCGTTTCTCGACGTTTTCTAACTCAGGGAACAAGTTGCACACTTTGCTGATGCATTTGGGCAACTTCGTAAGAAGCGGGTTATTTGCCTAAAGAGACGTGCTTTAGAACGCGCTAGTTTTGCCTATTTGCGCAGAAGTACAGATTCTGAGTATGTAACTGGGTTTGATGAAATCAGCATTTCTCTTGCTTTCCTGTGCCTAGAGAAGCTCAGTTTTAGGCACAATAGCTCCCACAAGTGTCTTCTCAGCGTGGTCCCACTTCCTTACTAAAAGTGTATTTGCTGGGAGAAAAGTGCATTACTGTGCCCTTTCACCGTTCATCAAAGACATGTGTAGAAGCACAGCGCTAGCAGAAACGACCGTTTCTCCACGTTTTCTAACTCAGGGAACAAGTTGCATACTTTGCTGATGCATTTGGGCAACTTCGTAAGAAGCGGGTTATTTGCCTAAAGAGACGTGCTTTAGAACGCGCTAGTTTTGCCTATTTGCGCAGTAGTACAGATTCTGAGTATGTAACTGGGTTTGATGAAATCAGCATTTCTATTGCTACCGTGTGCGTAGGGAAGCTCAGTTTTAGTCACAGTAGCTCCTACACATGTGTCCTCAGCGTGTTCCCATTTCCTTAGAAACAGTGTATTTGCTGGGAGAAAAGTGCATTACTGTGCCCTTTCACCGTTCAGCAAAGACATGTGTAGAAGCACAGCGCTAGCAGAAACGACCGTTTCTCGACGTTTTCTAACTCAGGGAACAAGTTGCACACTTTGCTGATGCATTTGGGCAACTTCGTAAGAAGCGGTTTTTTTGCCTAAAGAGACGTGCTTTAGAACGCGCTAGTTTTGCCTATTTGCGCAGAAGTACAGATTCTGAGTATGTAACTGGGTTTGATGAAATCAGCATTTCTCTTGCTTCCCTGTGCCTAGGGAAGCTCAGTTTTAGTCACAATAGCTCCCACAAGTGTCTTCTCAGCGTGGTCCCACTTCCTTACTAAAAGTGTATTTGCTGGGAGAAAAGTGCATTACTGTGCCCTTTCACCGTTCAGCAAAGACATGTGTAGAAGCACAGCGCTAGCAGAAACGACCGTTTCTCCACGATTTCTAACTCAGGGAACAAGTTGAATACTTTGCTGATGCATTTGGACAACTTCGTAAGAAGCGGGTTATTTGCCTAAAGAGACGTGCTTTAGAACGCGCTAGTTTTGCCTATTTGCGCAGTAGTACAGATTCTGAGTATGTAACTGGGTTTGATGAAATCAGCATTTCTCTTGCTACCGTGTGCGTAGGGAAGCTCAGTTTTAGTCACAGTAGCTCCTACACATGTCTCCTCAGCGTGTTCCCATTTCCTTAGAAACAGTGTATTTGCTGGGAGAAAAGTGCATTACTGTGCCCTTTCACCGTTCAGCAAAGACATGTGTAGAAGCACAGCGCTAGCAGAAACGACCGTTTCTCGACGTTTTCTAACTCAGGGAACTAGTTGCACACTTCGCAGATGCATTTGAGCAACTTCGTAAGAAGCGGGTTTTTTGCCTAAAGAGACGTGCTTTAGAACGCGCTAGTTTTGCCTATTTGCGCAGAAGTACAGATTCTGAGTATGTAACTTGGTTTGATGAAAACAGCATTTCTCTTGCTTCCCTGTGCCTAGGGAAGCTCAGTTTGAGTCACAGTAGCTCCCACAAGTGTCTCCTCAGCCTGTTCCCATTTCCTGAGAAACAGTTTATTTGCTGGGAGAAAAGTGCATTACTGTGCCCTTTCACCGTTCAGCAAAGACATATGTAGAAGCACAGCGCTAGCAGAAACGACCGTTTCTCCACGTTTTCTAACTCAGGGAACAAGTTGCACACTTCGCAGATGCATTTGGGCAACTTCGTAAGAAGCGGGTTATTTGCCTAAAGAGACGTGCTTTAGAACGCGCTAGTTTTGCCTATTTGCGCAGTAGTACAGATTCTGAGTATGTAACTGGGTTTGATGAAATCAGCATTTCTCTTGCTACCGTGTGCGTAGGGAAGCTCAGTTTTAGTCACAGTAGCTCCTACACATGTCTCCTCAGCGTGTTCCCATTTCCTTAGAAACAGTGTATTTGCTGGGAGAAAAGTGCATTACTGTGCCGTTTCACCGTTCAGCAAAGACATGTGTAGAAGCACAGCGCTAGCAGAAACGACCGTTTCTCGACGTTTTCTAACTCAGGGAACAAGTTGCACACTTTGCTGATGCATTTGGGCAACTTCGTAAGAAGCAGTTTTTTTGCCTAAAGAGACGTGCTTTAGAACGCGCTAGTTTTGCCTATTTGCGCAGAAGTACAGATTCTGAGTATGTAACTGGGTTTGATGAAATCAGCATTTCTCTTGCTTCCCTGTGCCTAGGGAAGCTCAGTTTTAGTCACAATAGCTCCCACAAGTGTCTTCTCAGCGTGGTCCCACTTCCTTACTAAAAGTGTATTTGCTGGGAGAAAAGTGCATTACTGTGCCCTTTCACCGTTCCGCAAAGACATGTGTAGAAGCACAGCGCTAGCAGAAACGGCCGTTTCTCCACGATTTCTAACTCAGGGAACAAGTTGAATACTTTGCTGATGCATTTGGACAACTTCGTAAGAAGCGGGTTATTTGCCTAAAGAGACGTGCTTTAGAACGCGCTAGTTTTGCCTATTTGCGCAGTAGTACAGATTCTGAGTATGTAACTGGGTTTGATGAAATCAGCATTTCTCTTGCTACCGTGTGCGTAGGGAAGCTCAGTTTTAGTCACAGTAGCTCCTACACATGTCTCCTCAGCGTGTTCCCATTTCCTTAGAAACAGTGTATTTGCTGGGAGAAAAGTGCATTACTGTGCCCTTTCACCATTCAGCAAAGACATGTGTAGAAGCACAGCGCTAGCAGAAACGACCGTTTCTCGATGTTTTCTAACTCAGGGAACTAGTTGCACACTTCGCAGATGCATTTGAGCAACTTCGTAAGAAGCGGTTTTTTTGCCTAAAGAGACGTGCTTTAGAACGCGCTAGTTTTGCCTATTTGCGCAGAAGTACAGATTCTGAGTATGTAACTGGGTTTGATGAAATCAGCATTTCTCTTGCTTCCCTGTGCCTAGGGAAGCTCAGTTTTAGTCACAATAGCTCCCACAAGTGTCTTCTCAGCGTGTTCCCATTTCCTTAGAAACAGTGTATTTGCTGGGAGAAAAGTGCATTACTGTGCCCTTTCACCGTTCAGCAAAGACATGTGTAGAAGCACAGCGCTAGCAGAAACGACCGTTTCTCGACGTTTTCTAACTCAGGGAACAAGTTGCACACTTTGCTGATGCATTTGGGCAACTTCGTAAGAAGCGGGTTATTTGCCTAAAGAGACGTGCTTTAGAACGCGCTAGTTTTGCCTATTTGCGCAGAAGTACAGATTCTGAGTATGTAACTGGGTTTGATGAAATCAGCATTTCTCTTGCTTTCCTGTGCCTAGGGAAGCTCAGTTTTAGTCACAATAGCTCCCACAAGTGTCTTCTCAGCGTGGTCCCACTTCCTTACTAAAAGTGTATTTGCTGGGAGAAAAGTGCATTACTGTGCCCTTTCACCGTTCAGCAAAGACATGTGTAGAAGCACAGCGCTAGCAGAAACGACCGTTTCTCCACGTTTTCTAACTCAGGGAACAAGTTGCATACTTTGCTGATGCATTTGGGCAACTTCGTAAGAAGCGGGTTATTTGCCTAAAGAGACGTGCTTTAGAACGCGCTAGTTTTGCCTATTTGCGCAGTAGTACAGATTCTGAGTATGTAACTGGGTTTGATGAAATCAGCATTTCTCTTGCTACCGTGTGCGTAGGGAAGCTCAGTTTTACTCACAGTAGCTCCTACACATGTCTCCTCAGCGTGTTCCCATTTCCTTAGAAACAGTGTATTTGCTGGGAGAAAAGTGCATTACTGTGCCCTTTCACCGTTCAGCAAAGACATATGTAGAAGCACAGCGCTAGCAGAAACGACCGTTTCTCCACGTTTTCTAACTCAGGGAACAAGTTGCACACTTCGCAGATGCATTTGGGCAACTTCGTAAGAAGCGGGTTATTTGCCTAAAGAGACGTGCTTTCGAACGCGCTAGTTTTGCCTATTTGCGCAGTAGTACAGATTCTGAGTATGTAACTGGGTTTGATGAAATCAGCATTTCTCTTGCTACCGTGTGCGTAGGGAAGCTCAGTTTTAGTCACAGTAGCTCCTACACATGTCTCCTCAGCGTGTTCCCATTTCCTTAGAAACAGTGTATTTGCTGGGAGAAAAGTGCATTACTGTGCCCTTTCACCGTTCAGCAAAGACATGTGTAGAAGCACAGCGCTAGCAGAAACGACCGTTTCTCGACGTTTTCTAACTCAGGGAACAAGTTGCACACTTTGCTGATGCATTTGGGCAACTTCGTAAGAAGCGGTTTTTTTGCCTAAAGAGACGTGCTTTAGAACGCGCTAGTTTTGCCTATTTGCGCAGAAGTACAGATTCTGAGTATGTAACTGGGTTTGATGAAATCAGCATTTCTCTTGCTTCCCTGTGCCTAGGGAAGCTCAGTTTTAGTCACAATAGCTCCCACAAGTGTCTTCTCAGCGTGGTCCCACTTCCTTACTAAAAGTGTATTTGCTGGGAGAAAAGTGCATTACTGTGCCCTTTCACCGTTCAGCAAAGACATGTGTAGAAGCACAGCGCTAGCAGAAACGACCGTTTCTCCACGATTTCTAACTCAGGGAACAAGTTGAATACTTTGCTGATGCATTTGGACAACTTCGTAAGAAGCGGGTTATTTGCCTAAAGAGACGTGCTTTAGAACGCGCTAGTTTTGCCTATTTGCGCAGTAGTACAGATTCTGAGTATGTAACTGGGTTTGATGAAATCAGCATTTCTCTTGCTACCGTGTGCGTAGGGAAGCTCAGTTTTAGTCACAGTAGCTCCTACACATGTCTCCTCAGCGTGTTCCCATTTCCTTAGAAACAGTGTATTTGCTGGGAGAAAAGTGCATTACTGTGCCCTTTCACCGTT